>NC_048298.1:345855673-345871916 GCF_013100865.1 Trachemys scripta elegans | reverse complement strand
GGGGGGGCACGGAGCTGTACCCAGTGTGTGTGTGGGGGGGGCAGAGCTGTACCTAGTGTGTGTGGCGGGGTGGGGTGGGGGGGTTCTCCACCCAGTGTGTGTGTGTGTGTGTGTGTGTTTTTGGAAAAGAGACCACTAAGGGGGGATATGATAGAGGTCTATAAAATAATGAATGGGGTGGAGACAGTAATAGGGAAATGTTATTTACCCCTTCACATAACACAAGAACCAGGGGTCACCCAATGAAATGAATAGGCGCAAATGTTTCGCGGTGCAAGTGCTGGGAGGGAGGGGGGAGAAGCAGGACTCGGCGGCGTGCTCAGGGGAGGAGGAGGTGAGCTGGAACAGGGGGGCAGAGCAGGGCCACGGGGAGCTGTCGGTGGGTGCTCAGCACCCACTAATTTTTCTCTGGGGGTGCTCCAGCCCCGGAGCACCCCCGGAGTCGGAGCCTATGCCTAGAACCCTAGAGGAGCAAACGTCCCCGGCATTTCCAGAGGGGCCCTGTCCAGCCTGAGACGTCAGGAGCAACTTGGTAGAGAAACGGATTGGATTTTCCTAGGACACAGCAGGTTTCATCCCTGCTCAGTCCTCTCAGACGGTTCTCTGAGGGCACTCAGCAGCAGGCCCATCCCTGCCCACAGGGAGAGCCCACAGAGCTCATGCATCCCCTGAGATCTGCCCGGTCTGTCTGTGAGACAAGAGAGCCAGAGCCCTGGTTTCCCTGCTGCCCACAGCGTGGAAGTCTGGCCCAGTTATGGGGCCAGCCTGGGACTTGGGAGACCAGCGTTCAATCCCCACCGCTGCCACAGACGCCCTGCATGGCCCTGGGCAAGTTGCTGAGGGCCAGGTGGCCAGCGGGGCTGAAGGGCTTGGGAAAATCCCCCCTCTTCGCAGGCCCCTTGATATTTTTGTCAAGCGGCCTATGCTGCCTCTTCTTCAGTTCCCCATCTGGGCTACAGGGGTGGGGACACCACCCTGCCTCCCAAGGGGCTGTGAAGAAAAACACACTGGGTGAGGGGGCCCTGTAAATGCCTCCCCAGGGATGGGGCTGTGCCTTAGCGGAGGTGCGACTGGCCTGGCCACATGTGGAGAACTGTCTGCCCACGCTGCTTTCCTTTCAGCTGGGTCTCTGAGCTGCCAGCTGACACCGCCAAGCGGCTCCACAGCGCCTCTTTAATTACGCTGTTCTCTTCATATGCAATTCACAGCTCGTCCGGGGTGAGAAACGCTCTCCCCACACAGCTAAGATCCCCAAGTCCCTGCTCAGGGGTAGCTCACAAGTTCCAGTTTCACTCCTGTTTCAGGGAGTGTTTCACGGCCAGCAGCTGGTATGTAACCTACACCCTGAGCTGGCATTTTCACTCCCATTGACTTTCAACCGGTAGACTCCCCTGGGAATCCCAGCCCAAATCTCCTCTGCACCTGAGCAGAGCAGCTGTGTGCTAGGAGCAGGTGAGCCAGAAAGTGCAACGGGTCTCTTTATACCGTCCCAGCAGAGAGTAAAGCAAACTATGAACGGATCTGATAAATATCTGGGGTGCTCGTCCCCACTGGACTATTTGTTTTCTGCACACGGCGCCTTTACATTTCTAAGCCCTCTGCCTGTGTGCAGAAGGCGTGTGACTGGTTTTCTCATTCTCTGAGCCCCTACACACACACACACACTCTCTCTCTCTCTCTCACTCTGCGTTCTCTCCTGGAGACTTGACTTTCGTTCTTTCTTGTTGTTTCTCCGTGATTTAAAGGCTCAGTGTAATGCAGACAGCAAAGGGAAGTCAGCATAGAGACCGTGATGGCAGTAGGAGGGGATTGGCCCAGCTGTGTTTGGGGTGGACTGGAGCGGGCAGAGACGGGAAGGCGGCAGCAATCATGATAGGAGGAAATTACAATTTAGGGCCCACTGAAATCCTGCCTCACTTTGAGTCCTGCATGGAGAAATCAAAGCCCAGGTGCCACTGCAGCCTTGCTTAGCCCTCAGGCCTTGTGCTAGCGCTTTACACACCCATAGTCACCGGGTTTCCTCCTCACCCCTGCCTGAATAACGCTTGCCCCAGGCCCAAGAAGAAGGGAGCTGCTTCCTGCAGCCGGTCCTTGAGGCTGGCTGCCTGCAAACTGGCTTTGGTAATCGCTGCCCATGGCTGAGCGTCGGGTGCCTCTGGCTGCTGATCTCATGTCTAGAGGACCCCAGGGTCCAGGGATCAGTCAAACGCCAACGCAGCAGCGA
Organism: Trachemys scripta elegans; assembly: GCF_013100865.1. Lineage (NCBI taxonomy): Eukaryota > Metazoa > Chordata > Testudines > Emydidae > Trachemys > Trachemys scripta. The sequence continues at coordinate 345,869,692 of NC_048298.1, read as the reverse complement.
CACAGGAGTGAACCGGACACACGGCCTCTCTCCCCAATCTCCGCTCCGGTGGGTGCTCGCACGCCCAGGAGCAGATCGTGAAATTGACATGTCCCTCCATGCTTCCCCCCATCATGTACGTACGATCAGAGAGGAATAGATAAGGAAACTGACATTCCACCACACAAATCCCCATCATGTACATACAATTTCATGTGTTGTAGATGCGCGCTCTCTCTCTCTCTCTCTCTCTCTCACACTCTCACACACACACACACACACACACACACTAGGGTGACCAGACAGTAAGTGTGAAAAATCGGGACGGGGGTGGGGGGTAATAGGCTTCTATATAAGAAAAAGCCTCAAATATCGGGACTGTCCCTATAAAATCGGGACATCTAGTCACCCTAACACACACACACACACACACACACACACACACACACGACTAGATTACAAATTCGACATATCCTACCAGACTCCCCCCGTCACGTACATACAATCACACGTGCATGGGTGCGCATCCACAGGCACACGCAGGCTGCTGCTTCGGGCCCCTGGAAAGCAATAGGTGCTTGTGGAGTCAGATGGGACACCCTGGCAGACCCTCTGATTTCCTGCCCCATTCTCCGGCTAACTCTTTCACCGTCGAGAGCTCGGTTTTACGCTCTGGGGAGGGTCTGTGCTGAGAACACCATACAAACGCAGCAGCTTGTGTGTGAGCCCACCCTGGGAAGCGGATTTGATATGAGGACGGAGAGAGGGACTTGGGGGGGTCTGGCGTCAAGCGGCCTGGAATGGAGCTTGCAGGCCGTGGTGCGCCCCACGGCGGTTGTGGATTCTGCCTTAGCAGCATTCGGTGTGTGTGTGTGTGTGGGGGGGGGGGTGATGGTGATTGCCAAGCAAAGTGGTGGCTTGGGGATGTGCTGTACCAGCTCTGCCAATGCACCACAGCCCTCCCCACGTTCTTCTCCTCCTGTCTTTCCGGTACCTACAGCTATAAATATCTTCCTGGTACGACGTACCACACCATACCGCCCGATTTGCACCACGGTGTCTCCTCTGTCCTATTGTGCCGTCTGGGGTCTACACAGAGCACTGGGTCACAAGTCAGGACTCCGGGGCTCTATTCCCGCCTCCGCCAGTGACTCGCTGTGTGATCTTGGCAAGTCACTTAGGCTGGGATTGTCAAAAGAGCCCACCACCTATTGGATTTCCTTCCTAAATAATCCATGCCTCAGTTTCCCTACTAGCATAATAGGAATATTAACCCTGACCTAACCTCCCGGGTGGGATTTGAGGCTTAATTAACATTTGTAATGTGACTGGATGAACGATGCCTGAGAGATCTCTCCTCTGGGTGGGTTTGGAGATGCCGTTCGTTGGCAGGAGAGCGGCAAAGCAAGCCTTACCGAGATATTTGCTGGGAAACCGCTGTTACGACTGCCCAGCCTCAGCCAGCAGGAATAGCAGCGCGGGGAGAAGTGATCTTATGTTAGACCCGCCCACGCACAGCTTCTTTCTCTTCCTGCATGCCTGACAGGCCGGCTAGGATTGGATTAAATCGACAAATCTCTCTCGCTCTCTCTTTTTCCTTTAATTTTCAGGGTGCGTTTCCTCTAATGTGCAAAGTTTTGGAATCAAATCCCTTGGAATCTTTTTTTTTTTTTTTTAAGCTTTGAGGGGTATTAAAATGTCCATGATTAAAATCAGCCTGTATCCTGCAGAGAACAAGCATGGAAATGATAAAGAAGCCAGACCCTGGAGGGTTCTGTTGATTCGGGGCAGCGTAATTCATGTTTTGGTCTTGATGGTTCCCTAAATTACAAGGCACAGGTGTGCCTGGGAATGTCATTTCAAAGGAGCATGGCCCTGGATTTGCTTAGTTATGAAACCTGACCGGTGGTGGGCGCCCTTAAGAAGCAAATGCTTAACCAATATTTGACATGTCCATGATCTATCCCACATGGAGAAGTTCCTGGATTTCCAAACGCCCGAGTTAACCCTTTGAACGCTAGGGCTGCCCTGAGAGCGTCACGCTTGTAGCTCACCTGCTAAAATCTGCAAGCCTGAAACATGGCTCTTAAATTCTGCTCCAGCCGAGTGAGTCTGTAGCACCCCCAGCTGTTGAGATCAGGAGCTGGGTGGGACGGGGAACTAACTGCTTAGGGCTCAGTGCGGGAATGACTAGGGGGAGATCTCTGGCCTTGTATGATGCTGAAGGGCAAGGTAGACTATTGTAATTGTTCTCTCCGGCCTTAAATTCTGAGGGGTTCCCAGGACCACTGTATCATACCCGGGCAGGGCCGGCTCCAGCACCAGCCCAGCAAGCAGGTGCTTGGGGCGGCCAACGGAGAGGGGCGGCACGTCCGGCTCTTCGGCGGCAATTCGGCAGTGGGTCCCTCACTCCTCTTGGAGCGAAGGACCAGCCGCCGAAGACTGAAGCAGCGGCGGTAGAGCCGAAGTGCCGCAGATCATGATTGTGGCTTTTGTTGTTGTTGTTGCTGCTTGAGGCGGCAAAACCGTGGAGCCGGCCCTGTACCCTGGGGTGCCATTGTGCTATGTATTGTACAGACACACAGAGGAAACAATCTACACTTAGATCTTACAAACTAAGGCCCCGATCCTGGAGTGAGATCCTATGTGAAAAGACTCCAGTGGGAGCAGGGAGCTTATTGCAGGACCAGTGCCTAAATTGAAGGTGGATTTAACAAACCCCATGGGTAAAAGGTCCGAAAACTGGCCCCCCAGTTATCCAGACCTCCATGTCTACAGAAGCGTGGCATATCCCCCAAGTGCGCCATACAATTAAGGTTCTTAATGATTTCAGAGGAGGGTCCCACGCAGAAGCAGGACCTCTCGGCTCTCAGTGAAATGCTTTGATTTAATAATTACCTCAGTGACAGGATGGATGCAACCAGATTCAGTGTCTGAACACTGCCCATCTCCTTGTCTTTCTCTAACCCACTTCTGGTGACAGCCGGCAGCGTGCACTAGAGGGCGCTATGCTGCACCCTGTTTCTAAATGCCTATGAGCAGGCTTGGCTTCATTCAGTTTGTTTTTTATGTCATTTATTGCTGATCAAATCGATGTTTCGTTTTAAGCTTTTAAAAAAATAATGGATTTTTACATTTTCCCAGTTGTGGGGAAGTATGGGAGGGTCAGACATTGCAGGGGAGGGGAAGTCAGACAATAATTATTTAATGACGTGTAAAATTGTAACGCTTCATAAACGTTAAAAACACAAATTGTCAGCATCACATGTCAAAATATACAAAGTCGATATCCTTCAATCAGATGCTAAGAAGTTCTCAAGCAGCATTTTTCTTCCTTTGCCTAGCTGCACATTTCGATGATTGGTGGAAATACGTTTCCCCTCAGTTTGTGTGTGTTTGGTGAAATCAACGTTTGCCGACATTTACTGATAATAATCTAATCCTTTCAAGCCTAAGGATCTCTTTTAGAAAGACATCTGGTCTTGATTTAAGGACTCCCAAGTGATCTAGAAACCTGTCATGTCCCTAGCTAAGTCATTCCTCTGGTTAGTTACACGTTGTTAGTGATGGGAATTGCCTTTTGCATGTTTTGTATTTCATGTTTTTGTTTTTACCCACAATTCTATCACTGTGAAATAAAATAGCCCTTGTTTAAGTAGGACCTTCACTATTTTGTGTTCTGCAAAGCCAGTATACAGGAGACCAAATTAACTAACACCCTCCGTTCTCAGAGCAGTGCTGATATCCCAGGGGATCCTGGTGCACAGTCATGAAAGGGAAAGAACCCCAGCCATGATGGCTTGTGTTTCACAGGACATGGAGCAGTGTGTATGGAGAAGGGGAGCAGTTTAGGGGCAGGTATGTTTTTGCTGAGTTTCCACAGGAGTAGGGGAGGAAGGATGGTCCAGTGGCTGGGCCAAAGGCGTGGGAGTCCGCAGACATGGGTTCAAGTCCCTGCTTCACCCTGACCTCTGTGTGTGCGACATGGGGCAAATCACTCAGCTGCTCTGTGTCTCAGTTTTCCCACTTGTAAAACAGGGTTGATGATAAGAGCTGGGTGTTGTTATGGGTACTGGTAAAGGGAGAAAGGAGCCTTTTACCTCTACGTTGCTGCTTCAGCTTCAGTCCAAGATCATTCTCATCGGGCAGCTGTGGCAAGGCCAGTGTGAACCATGTTGTGGAGCAGTTTCCATCTCTCAGCAGCCCCCGTCACAACTAGTACCCGTGCAGCCCGGAACCTGGCCGTCTCTTCCCCACGAGGCAGGGGCATTGTGTGGGACACTTGTCTCGCCGCTGCCCTCTCGGTACCTGCTCTGAGGTGATATGTCTTTAAACCATCTGCCGCCCGTGCTCCGAAGCTCTGTCCTGGAACTGACGGCAGCATCGCCAAAGGAGTAAACAGCGAGGCAGGAGGCTTCTCCTGCTCATGCGGCCAGGCCGGCGCAATAAACACTCAAACATGTCACCTAATTATTTGCAGCTTCTCTAAACAAGCATCCCCCGATCCTCCCTCAGCACATGTGCTTGCTGTACCCCAGCCAAGGAAAGTCATTGACAATGAGGCAGCGTTTCCAGCCCTGGCCTGCTTTGTTTTCACTAAGGCTCAGATAGGACCTGGGCTGGGAACTGGCAGGCCTGGATCCTGCAAGGTGTGGAACCCAGCTTGCTTGTTCCGTCCCCCTCCCCAGTGGTACTGATGGAGACCTGGCAAAGGCTGGTGCAAGCACGTCCCTTTTAATTGTCAGGATCAAGCTGCTGCGCCCCATGAGATTTCCTTCCCCAGCCGTCTGGCTAAAGGACCCATAGAGGCTCATGCATTCAGCACCTGAGGCCCCAAGAATAATCCCCGTAGGCAGCCTGCTCAGGGGCATCCTTACATACACGTGTTATGGGGTGTGTCCAATGGAATCATTTCACAGTCACTGCAGCATGTTTCCTTGCAGTCTACAGTTCAGCCACTAGATGTCTCCATGTGCTCTATAGAGTTCCTGGTAGACAAAGGAGACCAAGCTGGAACGTGAGCTGAGTGGAAGTGTGTTGGTGGTTGTAGTGTTGTGATTTGATGAACGCCTCCTGTTTAAGGAGGACTGTGAGTCCACCTATCATAGAAGACCCTCAGGACAGTCCTCAGGTTGTCCCAGTCCTGAGTTAGGTTACGAAGGGGAGAAATCAGTTACGTTGGGGGGCAAGGGGGGGAACATTTTGCCCCAGAAATGCAAAGTCCCAGTCATAATGAGGGAGTGGAAATAGCACAAGAATTCCTGCTTTGCAGAGAGATGAGCCTGGCCCACAGCCCAAAGGGATGTGTCCTGCTTCTGGACCTTTCTGAGGTTTCACCCATCCCTCCCCAAGCGGTGGCACTATATCATTGCACAGCCCCTGGGTGCCTTCTCCATGGCATCTCTCGCACGCTCTCTCTCTCTCTCACACACACACGCACACACTTGTTCTCACTTTCAAAGCCCTTCTCCATCTGTCCCCACGTCACATATCCACCCCAGTGTCTTATCATGCAGTTGACCCCTGTGTTTACTGCCCCTGCGATGCCACCCTAGATCATCTGCTTCTCCCACAAGAATCTTTGTGCTTTCTCCTATGCTGCTGTTTAAACCGTGGGAAAACTCCCCGGCAACTTCCAGAACGCCGCGGCCGAGTCCTCCTTCAGATCCCGGCTTGGCTTCAGATATTCCACGGATCTGTCTGACCTCCTGTGTCACACAGGCCAGAGAGCTTCCCTGCATTAATTCCGGTTTGAACTAGAGCCGAGCTTTTCGAAAAACAGCCCATCTCGGTCTAAGAATTGCCTTGTGCTTGTGAGGTCAGGAAGCTCAAAATCCAGAGCTGAAACTGGCAGCTGGCCCTGGTGTCTAACGGGCTGAACCAAAACCCCGATCGGAAATCCGGGGACGTTTGGATCCGGATGAGAGCGCCGAGACTTGGCCCTGTTTCTATTGCCAGACTGCAGGGGCAGCAGGCCTGTCTTAGATACACGGATCCATCCATCACCTGTCCCTGGACTTCCTCCCCCCCCCCATGCTGCCAGTGTGAGCGATGGGTGCTCCTACGCTGTCTTACAGCCCTCTGCAATGCCCACCCCGGCCTGTGCAGCGAGCGACTTGTGATGCTCCTTTTCGCTGACGTTCACCCAGCGATATGCTCGGGCTCCTGCCTCAGGGCTGCGGTGGGAACATCAATACGGCAGGGCTGGCGGATCTCACCAGAGGTTGTAGGGCTCTGGCACAGGGCCTGTGTGATGGGGTAACTGAGACGTCAGTCGCCCACACGCACGCGCCAGGTTGTTTTCCTGCCTCATTACGCTGAGTGGTGGGGGAGCCGGGCAGTTTCTGCCATATTAATCCACTGTCATGTTACCGGGGGGAAGTTTAATCTGTGATTAAAGGCCTGGCTGGCCACGTACCCCGCACTGAGCCGCCTTTCAGAGAGGAATGGCTGTGTTAAGCTGGGGCACCTGTGTTTGGGAGTGTACAATACAGTGCAGTGCTGGAGAGGGCGGGTGGGGGATGGGGGTTGCTGAATAACCTCTATCTCTCTGCCACAGGAGTTCTCCATCTGGGGCTTGGGAGCCCGTCTTGCCCGTACTGCAAAGTGGGTGCTGGGGCACCACTGGGGCAATGGGGGGCCCACCATGCGCTAGTCGGGGTCACTGGCATGCTACAGTTCTACAGCGGGCGCAGCCGGGGAAGAGATTCCGCGTGGGATGATCAAACTCCCCTAGCGCCGTTTGGAAGGGACTCCCGCCCAGATTCCAGCCCCGGTGGCTGTTACATCCTCCCTCCCCCATTTTCTGGGTAGTTCCAGTTTCTCCTGAACCCTCTCCACTGCCCGAACCTCCCCCAATCCCACGACAAGCAACCTGCCCCCTGCGAGCTGCCCAAGCTTCTGGCTGCCCCCTGCATGGTTCCTCTCCCGCCCCTCACAAAGGGCCCAGTCTTCCAGTCTTCAGCCAGGCTGAACTGAGTCTGGCCAAGTAAGGGTTAAACCCGCGGTGAGGCGACCCCAGATCACGGTGAGTGCTGCTGTTAGGTGGCGATGGCTCTCTGGGTTTTCTGGGTCATGCCAGCTGCGACCTCCGCCCCACCCTACATGTTCTCTAACCCACGTCCCCTCAGTGCCCACATTCGTCCCCTGCCCACAGCTCGGTCTCGGCATCAGCTCAATGGGGCTCCCCCATGGAGCCGGTGCCGGGGCAACGATCGCACAGGCGCTGACTTTTGGTTTTGCCGGTGAGTGCTCCTCTCCACCCCCTGCCCACAGGTGAGCGGTGGGCGGGGCCTCAGGGGGAAGAGGCTGAGTGGGGTGGGGCCTCGGGGCGGAGCCTCAGAGGGAAGAGACTGAGCAGGGGCGGGGCCTCAGGGGAAGAGGCCAAGCGGGGCAGGGCCTCGGGGCAGAGTGTGAGCAGAGCGGGGGGCCCACCAAAGATTAATCCAGCCCTTTGGGTGCTGAACATTCCCTATTTTTTATTTATTTATTTATTTTTTTGGGTGGGTGCTTGAGCCCTGGGGCACCCACAGAGTCAGCACTTATGAGCTGGCAGCACCGGACTGGGACTGGGGACATGGGTGCTGAGTGATCTTTGGGTGTCCACGGGGTAGGTTCCCCACCATGTCGCTGCCCCACAGAGCTAGCGAATTGCTCGGCACCGGTTGGCTCTGCCAGCGAAGGCCATTACCCGAGAGTGAGCGGAATTCACGCCTCCCTTCAGCGTTCAAAGGAAATCGATGGCATTGCTTTAATATCCCGGCCTGGCCACGGGCAGAACTGAACTACTCATCAATCTTCCCAACAAAGATCAAACAAGCCCCACTCAATTATCCGCCGCTAAATAAGTTGCTCGTTAACGCGGCGCATCCCCGGACGTGTGCCTAATGAGCTCATTAAACTACCAAGCGAATCCATGGCCACACACACAAGCATAACCACCGTAGCCCCGCGTCCCGTTCTCCATGGACAGGAAAGGTTCCACGTTGCTGTTAGTTAGCGTTGGGGGGTTGCCAGCGGGTCCCCTCCTGCTCTCACTGGGGGCTGGCTGGCTGCTGCCCTCTGCCTGCGGTGGGGCTGGGGGTGCCTTTCAGAGGGGCTGCGTGATCCTCCTTACAGTTAACGTCTCCTCTGCAGTGTAGGCAACAGCCTCTCCCACGGCAGCTCCCTCTGTAGGGAGATTGTGCGGGGCCAGTAAGCCGCCGGCACTGGTGATATTCTGTGTGGGAGCCAGAGAGAACCCCAGGGTCTGTCCAAGTCCGGCAGCTCCAGTAAAGAGTCCCCTGGCAGAGGCGTTCCTCGGCCTGCTTTGCTCACAGGGCCCGTGCCCAGCCTTGGGCTGCCCTGACCTGCTTGCCCTCGGAGGGCCTTTATAAAGGTGACTTTAGCTGGGCTTCGGTGGCTCTTTCCTCAGCTTTGCCTGGTTGGGTAGGAAATTGGGCTGGTATTTCAGTGATTTCGTTTTGGGCCCTGGGCAGAACTTGGAAGAGCTGGAGGGGGAGGGAGAAGAGTAAAGGCAGGTGTGAGAGCCGGATAGCCTTGTAGGCCTGGCACCCGCTTGGGACTCAGGCGGTCAGAGAGCTAGTCAGGGCTCTGCCAGTGACGCGGTGTAAGACGGTACCGTGCCTCAGTTTCCCCATTCAGAAAACAAGGGTAATGAGCCTTCTCTACCTCAGAGGCTGTGTGTGTGTGTGTGTGTCGGTGAAGCTTGGTTTGTTCACATTTGTCAAGCGCCATGGGCCTCGTGGGGTGTGGGGGGAGGTGCTGCAGAAAGGCAAAGGGCTGTTAGAAATTCAGAAATGCCACACAACAGTTAAACCATGTTCCTTCCAAATCTGTGGGGGGAAAACAAGCTCAAGGCTGAGTTTGAGTCTTGGGGAGGGGGGTGAGTTCTCATATCCAAATAGCTTGGTCTGTTCCTATACTGTCGTTCGTCTCCTGCCGGGGAAGGAGGAAGGCGGAGAGCTGGCCTGGAGCGTGACCCTGCTCTCACGCCAGGAAAACTCAGAGCTCCTCCCTTATCCGGTCGAGCAGGGGCTAGTTGGAGTCTCACCGCCCTGTGATCTCCATTTCTGCTGTCCTGTCATTACGTGGCGCTAGATGAGGGCCCAGCTAGCTGTCTGGGAGAGTGAAATCTATCCCGGCCTGATGTGAGTGGGCAAGGGAGGGCTACTGCACCGTGGAATGTAGCTGGAGCTCTCAGGGTCCATGTGCACGGCCCACGGTAGCGAGTCTCCCAGCCCAGGTCGACGGGGGCTCATGCTACCCCGCTGAAAATAGCGGAATAGACTGGGCACCTCAGCCTCTGTCACCTAGGGAGTGGGCGGGCTTCAGAGCCCGAGCACCAGCCCAAGCCGCACCTCAGTTTGAGAGCGCGGGACCTATTTCGTTAGAAAACGGAGCTCTTCGTTCAGCTTGAATTCCGGTCACTTGATGTTTTCGATCATTTGGAAATACAGACGCTCCCCGGGTTACGCAAGACCCGACTTACGCAAATTCGACCTGACGCAAGAAGTTCCATAAGGCATAAATAAAATTTTCGAGTTGCGAAACTCGTGTAGACGCGATAAATCGATCCCCGATCGCTCTGCCGTCGACTCCTGTGCTCCACCGCGGTGAGAGGCGAAAGCAGAATCGACGGAGTGGCGGCAGTCGGTCCCGCGCCACGAGGACGCGAGGTAAGTCGACCTAAGATACATCAACTTCAGCTACACTATTCTCCTAGCTGAAGTTGAGTATCTTAGGTCGCTCCTCCTCCCCTTCCCCCCCCCCCTAGTGTAGACCAGGCCTCAGTCTCAGTGTAGACCCTATTATTTCATTCAAATCATGCCTGTCTCCTCCTCTCCTTCCTCATCTACAAACTAAGCCCATTGTCATCCACCACCAAAATGCAGCCTTCAGTGTGCCAGGATAACAATAGGATTAAGGTAAATGCAATATTTTTGTTGTAATTGTTTGTTTTTTATGCTTGCACAATATACATTTCCGACTTACGTAAAATTCGGGTTACGCAAGGCTTTCCGGAACGGAACGATTGCGTAAATTGGGGAGCGTCTGTACTTCATCTGAAAGATGTCCTACTTCTCTTTAATCTTGACAGTGAGAGGCCATGTTTCTGTCCCATAGGTCAGGATACCGACCACCAAAGCATTGGATAGCCTCAGCTTTCTCTCGCTACGTAGAAGGATCTATGGTTTGCAAAAGATATTCTTGTTGAAATGCCCCATGACTGAGGACGCTTTTGTCTCCCATGTTATCTACAGCAGAACCAGGGTAGGTGAAATCACTGACAATCTCGACTGGACGGTCACCCGCTAAGATGCTAGAGGCTGCAGCGGGTTCAAAGTTTCTGCCCGGAAGAATTTTGGTTTTACCCCTGTTAATTTTCGGGCCAACTTTTGCCTTTGAACTTTCTAGGGCTTTAAGTGCTGCAATCAGTTCACCTATTGATTCGACAGCCAGCCCCACATTGTTGGCAAAATCAACGTAAGTGACGTTCTTATCATCCAGGCATGTGCCAGAAATTGTTTACTGGTCTCTGGTCAAGCACGTAGTCTGGGATGGCACTGAAGAGTTCTGGGCAGTGACGCATCCTTGTCCTGACCTCACTCGGAAGAAGGCGGTGCTTTTCCCATTCACAAGAACGTGACTGGAGCAGTTATCAGACAAGAAACGGACCATTCTACCAGACTTGTCGGTGATGCCTGTAAGTTTCAAGATTAGCCAGAGCGATTCCCTGTCAACAGAGCCAAGTGCTGCCTGGATATCCACCACTGTAATGCGAACGGGGAGCTTGAATTCTCAGGCCTTCTCAATATGCTGGTGTACTGTAAAAATTGTTCCACCGTGGAACAGGCAGGAGGGAAGCCGGCTTGTTTGGTCTTCTCTTGTTCCTTAAGATATCAGCTGCTCCGGGCAACAAGACGGAAGCTAAATTGTTCCCGGGCCGGATAGAAGAGTAAGGGCGCAATAGTCACAACAGTCTCATTTGCCGCCTTTGTGTTTCCCAAGAGGGAAAACATGCCTTTCTCCCGGTCAGATCGGACTGACTCTGTTCTCCAAAAGACACTGAACGCTGTTTGCAGCCACGGCAGAATAGCTGGGCCAGAGCTTTTTAACACCTCTGCAGGAATTTCACAGATTCCAGCTGCATCATTTCCCTTAAGCGTCTTTGTGGCTTTCGTCGCTAGTTAATTCAGCAGGAGGAATTTGTGTAGAATGGGTCAACTTGGGGCAGTGCCTTTAATGTCAGGGTCCAAAGACATTGGGGCTGCAGTTAGCACCTGGCTGGAATGGCCACTCCAGCGTGCCACGCATCTGGCTTCTGTATTGATTAGCTGACCGCAAGTGGAGTCGGTCATGCTGAGTGAATGATCTTTGTCGTGCAAATGTTTACATAAGGAAGTGACGTCATTCCTTGCAGAAACGTCCTCAAGTGCGATAGCTTTCGCTTCCACGAAAGCTTTGTGGTCAGTATGTTATTGTGAGCTCCATTTAGCTTACGACACATGACCATACCACCTCTCAAGCGAGCCGGGTGACTCAGAGATCCAGGGCTTCTTTGCTCATTTTCTGGCCCAATGACCGTCACGGTGGCAATGATTATCCAGGTCCTGACGTCTGTCCATGCGGACTCAGCATCCGGATGCTCAGGCAGGATCTCAGACTGTGCAGCAGTTTTGAAAGCAATCAATTTTTAGGTTAAAATATTCGACTTTTGGAAACCCAACTGTCACTTGGCCTGCGCTTTTTAGTCCGAGATGGAAAATCGCAGAGACTAATTTGTGGTTGATGTTACTGAGTTCGGCAGACCGCTAAGTTCTGCAGTTGCTGATGGACGATTTCCAGCACCGGGAGATGATAATATCATCAGTCATCTTCTTTGTTTGGCTGTCATTGCTCGATCAAATAAATTGGTGAATTTGCTTCCTTTGGAAAGCAGATGTTCATAATGACAGCTCGTGAGAACCACCCAACGGCAAAAGGCCTTCGCCATTGCTGTTTAAGGTCTCCGGGGTAACAAGTCCGATCATGTTTTTCCATGCTCCACTCAGATTATCAGCAGCAGCATTAAAGTCACAGAGGAGAGTGACAATGTTGTGATTCGAGACTTGGGAGGCCAGGGTTCAGTTCCCTGCTCCGCCACAGACTTATTGTCTGACCTTGGCCAAGTCACTTAGCCTCTCTGTGCCTCAATTGCCCATCTGTAAAAATGGAATAGCACGTCCCTACCTCACAGGAGTGCTGTGAGGATAAATACACTAAAGACTGCCAGGTGCTCAAATCCTATGTTAGTGGAAGCCATACACATATCTAATGGAAAGACAAAACATTGCTTATACCACGGACCTATTTCCCACTCAGAAAGAAGCTTGTTTGTGGTGAGAAAAATAAATAAAACTGTCTTATTTTCCCTGGAAAATTGTTCTGTTAATTTTCCATGAATATTGGACCCATCCACACAATTTACTGGGCTTCAATACAGGCATAACTGAATTTGTCTGGCCTGTGCTATACAGGAGGGCCGACAAAATGGTCTAATTGTCCTCCCTGGCCTTAAAAATCTCTGGATTCTGCAGCTCTAAACAAAATGTGACAAACTCAAAATGGTGAGTGGCTTTGCCTCTTGGTCCTTCCGAGGCCTCTATCTCACAGAGCCTTTTCACAAGAGAAAAGCCATGCGCTGGAAGCCCAGCTCCGAGGAGGGCGAGAACTGTGGGTGCTGCTGGGCCGGAGATGCAAATTCCACTCTGGGATGGCACTAGTTTTCTGTGGTTGCTAGGTGTCAAGTTCCCACTTGCCCCATAAATCAGCCAATGAAAACTTGTTCTGATCACGTACTGCATGTGTCAAGACTGATTCCCTGCTCTGGCACTTCGAGTGCGGAAGGTGGGGGCCCGCAAGGATTCTAACAATTAATACTGGCCACTCCAGGCTGGTATTAAACTCCCAAGGTTACAGTTTCTCTCTGACCTTGGAGTGGTAGATGCTGCCACCACCCAAGTGCAAAAACCCCTTTGAGAACCTAGGAAGGCGCACTTGGGAATTCTTCCTGTGGGGTACCCTCAAGCCCTTTCACACACACCCTCCGAGGAAGAGCTGAGAAAGAAAAACAAAGGAAATCAGCTGTTGCCACCAGCTAATTAAACAACATGTGTACAAACCTCTTAGGGCACAAAAATCCTGTTCTTAAAACAGGTAAATTTTATTAAAACAAAAAAGAAAGAAAATACATCTGGGAACTCAGGCTATTGCTAGATTTAAAAAGAGCAAATACAAGGATTAAGCATCAAGAATAGTTCATGAGGTCCAGCTTAAAGGTTACAAGCAAAACAAAAGCACCTGGGGTTAGCACAGAGGAGTCCACAAGCCATAACGAAATACAAAGAGATAAACCTAATCGTGTCTTCCTAGACATTCCCTGATCTACTTACATAGCTGGGGTTTCATATGAGTAGTTTCTAGGTATGAGCTGGTGATTTTTCATACCCAGCCCAAAGCTTTTTACAGCATCGCTGCTCTGTTCTCTCTCTCCGGAGAACATTAACAGACAGACAAAGGGGACATTATTTCCCCCATTTTAAAAAGTTCTAGCCTTCCCATTGGCTTTTTTGGTCAGGTGCCCACTCCCTTCCTTTTACCTATGCAAGGAAACTTTTTAACCCTTTATAAGCTGTCATGGAGTGTGGGGGGACACAAGGCCCTGCACCCCTGGCTTCCTGCGATTCACCATGACTCTCAGCCAGCCAGTAAAGCAGAAGGTTTATTTAGGGTTACCATATCTAATAAATAAAAAAAGAGGACCCTCCACGGGCCCTGGCCCCGCCCATTCCCCCATCCCTAGCCCCGCCCCCAACTCCGCCCATTCCCACCCTAACTCCGCCCCCTCCTCCCTCCCACTCCCAGCCACGGGGAAAGGGCTGACCCAGCGCTACCGGCTTCACGGTTTGCCGGGCAGCCCCCAGACCCTGCGCCCCCGGCCGGCGCTTCCCCAGCGCAGCTGGAGCCCGGGAGGGGAAGCGCCCAGCCGGGGGCGCAGGG
>NC_048298.1:345766320-345855575 GCF_013100865.1 Trachemys scripta elegans | reverse complement strand
CCCCGAGCCGCCGGAGCAGAGCAGCTGGAGCCGGGGAGGAGAAGTGCCTGGCCAGCGGCTCGGGGTCCGGAGGCAGGGGGGCTGCCCGAAGCCAGTAGCGCTGGCTCGGGCAGCTCGGCTCTTAAAGTCTGAGAGGGGAGGAGCGGAGCAGAGCAGCCGCGGGAGGGGAAGTGCCCGGCCGGCATTTTCCCGGACATCTTTGGCTTTTCGGCAATTCCCCCCGGACGGGGGTTTGATTGCCGAAAAAAGGACATGTCCAGGAAAAACCAGATGTATGGTAACCCTAGTTTATTTAGATGACAGGAACACAGTCCAAGACAGGTCTTGCAGGCACAGACAACAGGATCCCCCCCAGTTAGGTCCATCTTGGGGTCCCAGGGCACCCCAGCCCCCTTGCAAGGTCAGAGCCCTGTCTCCCTCCCAGCCATATCACCAGCCAGCTCCTGAAACTCTCCCTTCAGCCACCCCTCCCACAGCCTTTGTTCAGTTTCCCGGGCAAAGGTGTCACCTGGCCTCCAACCCCTTCCTGGGTTCTCATGTTACATACTCAGGTAGCTTCCCTCAAGGCCAGTCTCCCATCCCCCAATGCAGACCGTCCTAGCCAACCTCCCCTGCCTTCCCAGCCAACACTCCCCACTCAGCATTCAAAGACCACATTAAGAACAGTCCCAGTTCGTCACACAAGCAAGTAGAGAACAGCAACTAAAAGAGATTCTATAGCTAACTGGCTAGCTGGGTGTCCATCAAAGGGAGCTCCCCCGCCCCCCTTTCATTTATCACAGCATGTCACGTCAACGAGCTGGGGTTTTAAAGAAACTGGATGTGCTGCTCATTTACTCACTGAATCACCTTAATTTCTCTTACTAAAAACCAGTTGTTCTTTTTCTAATTCCCCTCTGGACACTTCCAATAACAGCTGGATATTCTCTGCTGAGCACTCAGCGGCCACCTGACACAATGCACCCAAACTGTACGATTGCATTTTAGTCAGTCATTTTCCCCTCATCATTTTGCCACAACGCCATTTCACTGACGGAGGGAAAAACAACATTGTTCTGGCCACACAGTTCTTTGCCTTTTCAACCAACCAACCAACCAAAAATCCTTCTCTGTGTTTGGCCTGTTTCATTATTTTGGTGTGAAACCTTTTCCCCGTCTGGCTTGTTCTAACCCCAGTTGACTTGCGGCTCCATCACGTGGTTTGTAAAGCGTTGTTTGTAAAGTTATTTTTGTTCCTTCTGCAACTCACAAATGCTTTGCATTTTCATGGTTGGTTAATGTGGTAGATTTCATGTTAGAAAGGGCTCGGAAATGTAAGTATTATTAGCCTGTCTTCTCCTTAGGAAAATCATGCATGCTCTGTACTTGATGGTTTAAATACCCGGTGACGTTTTTGGTTCCGTCTTGAGTTTCATTGAATCATAGAAAGGTAGGACTGGATGGGACCTCAAGAGGTCATCTCACCCCCTTGCCCCCGCCCCCGCACTGAGGCAGGACCAAGTAAACCTAGCCCTTCCCCGACAGATGTTTGTCCAGAGGTGTGTGTTGGCAAAGGGGGTGGGGCTGGAGCTGGGTGTAGTTTGGTTGGAAGTTGGCAGTACTGTTAAAAGTGTCCAGGTGTTGTCAGTCTCAGCCGGCTCACTCCCAGCTCCTCAGAGTTGTTTGATTCTGCCTCTCAGCCCCAGCGACGGCTTGGACTCTCTCCTCAGCTTTGTCATTGCCAGGTCCACAATGTCCCGCTCTCTCATCGCCCCAACAGACGGACTCACTATACCCCTTGTAAACGTAGGAGAGGATCGCAGGGTTTGCCTCAGCACCTTGGCCCAGTGGGCCATCCATTCTGGTTCCCATAGCCGATACTCCACAGGAAGGTGATTCTGGTTCCCATAGCTGATACTCCACAGGAAGGTGATTCTGGTACCCATAGCTGATACTTCACAGGAAGGTGAGGGAACCCCACAGAGCACCTCCCATGTAAGGATCTCAACATGTTTTGCAAACAATAACAGATTAAACTTTCCCAACCCCCCCCCAGCCCCCAGTCTGAAAGCACTCTCCCCATTTTACAGATGGGGAAACTGAGGCAGAGAGGCGGAAGCAATTCATCCAAGGCCCCCCAGCGGTCAGAACAGAATGCAGCTCTCTTAACTCACAGGTCTCAACTCTGCTCACTAGGCCATGCTGCCTCTGACATGCTGTCACCCTCCTGCGGCGACATTGAGGACTTCTGGCTCTGGGGCCATTCATGGTACACGTGTGCCCATTAGCCTGTGTCCCCGGGCAGTTCTGACACGGGGGGAGGAGTTCTGAACCAGAGCCAAAGTGCAGGCCAGCGAGTCAGTGTGGGCCAAATTTATCTCCCGGCTGTTGGTGGAACTCCACTGGAGTCAATGGCCTTGCCCCCAGGGCCGGTTTGGCCCGGCCCGTCACGTTGGCTGTTGTAGTGGTTCATCGTGAGGACTCTTGCCGAGTGAACGTGACACTGCAGGGTTATTTGCTGAGCAGGAGGGGGATTGTGGGACATTCCAAACCATCCACCCAAGAGAACTTGGCTCTGCGATGGGCTTAAGGTTTGTGTGCAAACTGTTTATACAACCAGCAAAGAATGTAACTCTTGTCATCCCCATGCCGTTCCTCTAAGGCAGAGCAAATAACCCCTCAGGCTCCAGAGAGCCTCCCTGTGAACAGCTGATGGGGTGGAGGGATTTTATGTTTTGGCAGGGGAAATAAATCGCTGGTGGCAAAAAACTGTCCTACTTGCTCTGTAGCAAAGATAAGACACTTAATCTCTTTGCTCCTGTTCCCCATGCACTATGGATGGCCACTTGGCTCCAAACCTCTCTGTTCATTTCACTCACTGCCGCTCCAGGAAGCCGGGTTGGGTTCCTCTTTGGGATGCCTGGTGATTAAGAGATTAATTGGTCCCAATATTTCCCTTCCCATCCTGCATTTGGTGTGTGGGCAGAAAGCAGGAGGGATGGGCACCTGCTTTGACTCCAGCATGCATGAGCCAGCTGCGGGGGCACTAGGAAGCATCTGGCTTCTCATCCTTTTTGGGTCAAACTCTGAACTCGGTAGGTTTTCAGGCCTAAGATTCCGCTGGTACAGATCAGTATAGCAGCACCTTATTCTCCAGGAACTAAGCTTTCATTTTGTAAAGAAAGTAAATCTCCAGCTGTTACGGCTGCTGAGAGCCTGGAAAATGTGACCCCGGCAACTGATGCAGTGACGTCTACTTGCGTTTGCAAAGAGCCTGAAACCGTAACTCGGAGAGGTGTGAACTGCCCCATTCATCTCGATAGGGCTAGTTCAGATACCTGATGAGCACAGTGTTAACATGTCAAATATGAACTCTCTCACTGCTCATCAAGTGGGGGAAGGGTTCTTTCATGGCGATCTGTCTGCATAATTTACTGTGAGTATCAGTTCGTTCTGGAGCCATGAGTGAGTGGGCTCGGGAGATACTGTCACTTTTTTCCATCCTCCAATCAGGAAAGAGTCTAGCCTAAAGGGCCTATCAGAGCGCAGCAGGGCCTTCAAGACCCCTCCCCCCTCACAGAAGGGAGCCAATCTCAATGGGGCATGTGAGCCTCACCGTGGAGGAGCACAGAAGAGCCTGTGGCTTTATTTGCACCCCAGAGAGGGGGAGCCGAGCCCCCACAACACCTGTGATCATATTGTGAACAGCTGCAATCTCCTGTGAGTGGCAACTCGTGTGGGAGGAGCTTATTTTGTGGGTGGAGCTGAGAAAAATACAACCATCTATTTTCCCCGCAATCTGACTTTTTTTTTTTTTTTGCATAGGCCTAGTCACATTAATATCTCTGCTAGTGGTGTGGAGGGCCTAGCCAAGCATCGGCAAACAAAGTGTTAACTCCCTGATATTGGCGTAGAGGCCAGAGGGCCCCATGCAGGATCAGCCTCCTGTTGTGCTCGGAGCTGTACACACACCTATAAGACACACAGCCCCTGTCCAGCTAGTTTGCCAAGCACCGGTTGCAGCAGCTGATTGCAAAGGTCATGGGCTTGGGTCAACTGAGCCAGTGCAGTCTACCCCAGTGTCTCCCCCTAGTCTGACCAGAAGCCACAATCTTTGCAGATGGCCCTGCTGGCTGGTTGTCCCCAATGCAGTGCATGTGGAAATGACCTAAAGGCCTCTCTTCCTGGTAGCACTATGAGGAGTGGAAGTGGAGCATGAGGAGCGGGTTTCAGAGAGGCAGCAGGAACACAAGGCCAGGCTGCTGCCACTCAAACAGTAGATGATGATGATGATTTATGTGGGTTTCCGTAGCGCCTCGGCGTGTCAGTCACGGGCCAGGACCCCATGGTGCTAGGGGCTGTACAAACGCAGAACAAAACGACCAGTGCGCCAGGAGTCCCACAATGCACTGAGGCAACCACAGCCGGGCATGGACAGGCCAAAATGCTTCTGCCGTTGGGGTGGGGGGCACTCAACACCCGTCTGCTTCATGCCATCAGTGCCCCTGCCAGGGTTCCCTGAGCGTTTCTCCTTGCTCCCCGGCTGCCTACAGGGTGGGCACACTGGCCTCGTGGTGAGGTAGCCTAGCCCCCGTGCAGCAGTGAGCGTGTGCAACCGGTGACTCAGGCTGGAGCTGCTGCTGGTTGGCAGGACAGTTGGAGGCTCCCTGCTCAGTCGGATCAATTTCCACGGTGACTATCCTGCAAAGCCAGAGAAATGGTTCTGTTCCCCGGGGTGCAGTGGCCACGTGGCAGGTGCAGTAAAGGAGCTGGCTGCAATGGGATCCTACACAAACCCCAGTGCTGTACGCCCCGTATATCTGCAATGGGCTGAACCAAGACACCCACCCGGGATCCTCACAGCCCCTGCCTGGATCCAACCCCTGGAACCCTGGGGCAGTTGGGCCCATCTCTAGTCCTGACAGCTGCCACGCTGCTCCCTAGATGTGTGGGGGAGCCCAGAGCGCAGGGTTTAGCAGAGGTGAGCTCGGACCTGACACTTCGTTACTCCAGGCCGGGAGTTACACGGAGAGGTTAAGGCCAGAAGGGACCATCGTGATCATCTAGTCTGACCTCCGGCACATTGCAGGCATTTGACTTGAGCCCCATGCTGCAGAGGAAGGCGAAAACTACCTAGGGTCTCTGCCAATCTGACCTGGGGGGCAAATGTGGCAATCAGTTAGACCAGTGGTCCCCAAGCTTTTCCAGGGGGCGGGCGCCGGATGACTAGCCACTGAGGACCGTGGCTGCCGGACAAGCAGATGCCAAAATGCTGCCGTGAAGCGGCAACGTCAAGCGGCGTCGCCGCGAAATGCCGCCGTGAAGGAGCATCATCAAGAGGCATCACCGCTGAAATCCCGCCGAAATTCAGCGGGATTTCGGTGGTAGCACTTCTTGAGGTTGCCACTTCTAGGCGGCATTTCGGCAACTGCTTGTCTGGCGGCCAGTAGGCGGGCGTACATGGATGCCCTGGCGGGTACCATGACACTCACAGGCACCGTGTTTGGGACCCCTGAGTTAGACCCTGAGCGTGTGGGCAGGACCCACCAGCCAGAGACCTGGGAGAGAATGCTCTGTAGAACTCAGAGCCCTCCCCAGCTAGTGCCCCATCTCCGGCCACTGGAGATATTTGCTAATAAGAGTTGCGGACGGGCCATATGCCGTTGTAGGCAGTCCCATCGTACCCTCCCCTCCACAAACTTACCAAGCTCAGTCTTGAACCCAGTCAGACTATTTGCCCCACTGCTCCCCTTGGGGGGCTATTCTAGAGCTTCACTCCTCCGAGGGCTAGAAACCTTCATCTCATTTCAAGCCTAAACTTGTGGACGGCCATTTATAGCCATTGGTTCTTGTGTCCACATTGGCCCTTCACTCCAATAACTCTTCTCCCTCCCTGGTGTTTATCCCTCTGATGTCTTAGTCACAAATCAGGCAAAGCTGCTCTAACAGTGAGACGTGGGTGGGGGCTAGACTGGGACAGCAGGGGGGTGCCGAAGGTGGGTGCGGGAAGTGGAATCACTTAACAGGGCTCTGCTGTTGCCTTCAGGGGTTGAATCCCGGCTCCACTGAAATCAGTGACTTCCGTGTGGTTTGGGATTCCTCCCCAGGAGTAGAGAAGCAAGGGGTGCTGAAAGCCAGGATCGAGGTGCATTGACAGAGCCGGGTGCTGGGGTGCGGAATAGCTGCGCATGCTGCCGGCTGGGGGAAGGTGAATTGTCAGTGTTGCAGGGGGCAGTGCATAGCTGGCAAAGCTTGGTTGTGTTATGCTTGGGTGAAGCGACAGTTTTCATCAGCCCGTCTCCTTCACCCCCCTCCCATCTGCCCATGCTGAAACCTCTCTTGGCTGTGCCCTGTAGGCGCTGGGTACCCTGTATGTGCTGCCGGTTGTTTCCTTTCCCGTGGGCTCCGAGCTCTGGCCGAGTGCACAGGAAGGAAGGGCGTGGGTGGTCCCTGAGGGCGCCCATCTCCTTCCCCTGCAGCGCAGAGCTGTGATGGGCACCAGCCAGGGGTGTCAGGGCCAGGAAGGAGGCAGCAGTGTTTGTGTGCACAGCTCTCTCGCTACCTCCAGATGTTTCCGCTGATACGCTGGCACCCTGCCAGCCCGCTTCCCATGCCGCGCTCCGAGCCTGCCAGGGAAAACTCCGGCCGGAGAGTCCCCGGCTCTTGCAGGACATTGTTTCAGAGAAGTCTGTGCCCCTGGACCAGCGGGCTGTGCACCCGGAGGAGCCAGAACGCCATGGCCCCTCTCTGCATGACTCTACCCATCTTCCTTAACCAGTGTAAGTGCTAGTCTTGTTCTCCAAGGGACCTGCTCCAGCTCTCACTCTCTTAGTGCATCCGAGCACCTCCCCGTCGGGAACGTATGTAGCCTCCTGGTGCTCATCCCCATGGCAAGGTGGAACCAGAGCACACAGAGGCTAAGGGACGTGCCCAAGGTCATGCAGGAAGCCTGTGGCAGAACAGGAGACTGAACCCACCTCTCCGCCTAGGACCCCGGCCCCAGGACCATCCTGCCTCCCGAGGGGGGAGGAAGTGCACCCCACCACAGGAGCTGCATTGCCCACCCCTGTTTTGTGTTGAGTGGTGGGAGTTCGAGAGCTGTGGACATTGAAGGCATGGGTGGTCTAGGCAGCAGCGGGGCCGGCTTCCCCCACAATGGCCTGCTGCAGCACTTGCCCGGAGGGGGCATATCTCAGGTGACTAGGTAGTCCAGGTGCTGTGGGCCAGCTGTTCTCAGCCTCTCTATGCTGGGACACTAGTTCATCCACAGCCACCCACTTGTTCCCCAAATTTAAGACCGATAAAAGGAAACACTTTTTAACCCAATGCACAGTTAGCCCATGGAACTCCTTGCCAGAAGGACTGTAGCCCAGGAAGGAATTCCCCCTTCGGTCATCCCATATCTGCCTACGTCAGGGTTGCAATCAGCTGGCTGTGTGCTGTCAAGAGACACGATACTAGGCAGGCCCCTGATCTGAGCTAGCCTGGCAATACTGGGTGATCCTAATGTAACCCAGAGGATAACATTGTCCTGGCTGGTGAACTGTTCTGTATCCGCAGGTTATAACAGGGACATTTTCCAGTCCCCTAGCCAAATGACCACTTAGGCAGATGCATGTACTCTAGCAAACTGGCAGAGTGTGTGTGTGTGTGTGTGTGTGTGTGTGTGTGTGTGTGTACACATCCTCTACTGGATGGAATCAGAACTGGCCACTGTGTGCCACAGCTCCGTACTGTTAGTGGCTGAAGGAGATTCTCCTTTAACTGCAGCTGTGCGACAGGAGGATCTGAGAGTTGTCCCTTCCATTGCTGCAGAGTTCCAATCGCCCGTGGTGTGCAGCCTCCTGATTACTATGATGCTTCTGGGTGGCTGTCGACTTGTGACACCGCCCCCAAAGAGTTAATCTGGGGAGCTGCCCCTCAAGTGCGGCAGCCTCAGTACAGCAGTGCGTAATTGCGGCTGGGAGTCAGCCTGGAGGTTGCAGATGTAAGCAGAGTCAGGATGAGCTCTACCCTGACATCTGGTGGTGAATTGCGGCGAGTGTGGAAAAGAACTCCAGGGGCTGATCTTGTTTGCATAGGCACACCCACTCGCCTGGCATGAAACAACAGCAACTGATAGTGGTTACTTTGGATGGTGTGGGATCCCCAGTTTCTCTCTTATTGGGGCAGGAGGAATAAAGTGTTGTTACCCTGATTCTGTGAATCAAGAACAATGAAACTGTTTTATGACAGAGTGTCTCACCATCACCTACGTAGCACTCGCTAGACAAGGGACATGGGTTCCACCCCCTAGTGAATTGAAAGAGGATGGTATGGGTCTCCTTTGAGTGATTGAAATACCAATTGGACCATCTTCTCTCTCCACTGTTGAATGTCAGAGCTAACTTTGATTCCATTAGGAGTCTGGTTACAGGCTGCTGAGCTGAATTCACTTTGGGCCAATGGTGCACCAGTGCTGGGGCTCCCCTACTATAAGCTGAAAACACTAAAGAGCTAAAGTTATTAAGAGCTGAGATCACTGAGTGCTGTGTTAACTAGTGGGGGAGCCTGAAGCTATATTGCTAAGCGGCTGGCGGAGCAGTTTGCGGGGACGGCTGGATGAGTGATGCAGAGCCTTGCGGGGATGGCTGGAGCAGCCCAAGGAATGGCGAGCGGAGCCGTTTGCGGGGACGGCTGGAGCGGCTCACACGTCGGTGAGTGGAGCGGAGCAGCTCGTAGAGCAGAGCAGTTCGTGGGACGGCAGGAAGTGGACTGGCTTTTGGTGAAGGCTGCGGCGGAATCCCATGGAGAGACGGCCGGTCGGCCTCGGATCATGTAAGGTGCCCCTTAACACTCTGCGTGCCCCCCTTTTACTCTGGGGCTGCATTGACCAGGGACAGAAACTTTGGGGGTTGTTGGACTTTGGGGACTCTGGGTGATTTTTGGGTTGCTGGATTCAAGAACCAAAGGGAAAGGACACGGCCCAATTTGCTGGGGTGGGTCTTTTGCTCATGGTTTGTGTTATGAATCCTGTTTGTGGTGTTTTTCCAATTTAATGCTGATGTCGTTTACCTCATGTTATTAAACATTTTCTGTTACACTTAGACTCCGCGCTTGCGAGAGGGGAAGTATTGCCTCTTAGAGGCGCCCAGGGGGTGGTATGTAATTGTCCCAGTCACTGGGTGGGGGCTCGAGCCGGTTTTGCATTGTGTTATTGAAACGGAACCCCTAGATACAGAACCCGGCCTTTGTTGCTGCCAACTTAGATGGGCAGAAGGGTTACACAATGTGCGGCTCTCTCACAGTGTCTCCAACAAGGCAAGCGCTTACTGTATCACGTCACCTTCAGCGTCCCCTCTCGCTGAGCGGCTCACACCTGAACAGCCGCTCTCTTTGCATTCGCAAGTCTGATCAGATCGCTGGGAGAGGGAGGAAGGTTCTGAGTTAGCAATGCCATTGGAGTAGCTTCCCGTCCTGTGCCATTGTCGCCCATAGAGTGCCCTGGCACGGATTTGACCCCGGGTGCCAGGCAGCTCCTGGTGATTGGGACGTCTGACCTGCTGGCGTGATTATAACCGAGTTGCCCACAACTGGAGAGAGATTTTGCGAGAGACCTCGGCACCCATTCGGACACCGAAGGGAGGGTCAGGTTGTCAGAAGTGTCGGCCCCCAGCATGCGTAAAATCTACCCCTTAAATCTGACCCCAATGGCTAACTAGATCGATCTGTCACCATCTAGTGGCCGCAGCCTCCAGCAATGAGAAATCCTAATGCTCCTGTCCCAAGCATGAATCTTACGCCGCTAGTATAAAATAATCCTATAAGGTCACAGAAAGCAAATGCCAGGGCTCCACGTTTAATGCATCCTGACACAAAGCCCTGCCCTGGGGAATACATTTGCAAGGAACAGTGCTGCACCACTAGGCTGGGGAAAGGCGAATGGGCCCAACGGGTCTTTTCAGTCTCTGACGTCAGTGACTCTGAAAGCAAAGGTTGTCTTCCCCAATTATTTTCCCGTGGAAGCAACGTAACCCAAACGTACCTGTCCTGTCTTGGGCACAATGTAATGCAGACCCTTGTGTCGGCAGGCGATGGCTGCACCCAGAAGAGCAGGGAAATGGCTGTTCCATCAGAACAGATTTCACTTGGTGGGAGGGGCATGTGCAGACCCCACTTTGCATGCATTAGAGGAGGAAATCTGGGTTTGAGAGCTGCACCCGCAGGCTGCCTGGCAGATGGTTGGTCACAGGCACTGTTGGTGCGACAAGTCTCTGACAATGTGGTTTCTCTGCACTGGGACACCCCTGGACAATTTCCGCGTTGACAAATGGGCATTTTCTGAGGGAAAAAAACATTTCACTGGGAAAGGCTCGGCCGCCTCTAAAGGTGGAACTCTCCCCTGCGTGGGCACGAGGCTGGATTTGAACCAGAGCACTAAAAGTGACTGGCCTTCGCCAGTACCCAGAGCCATTCATCCGCTATCTGCATTGCCTTTTCCACACCTAACTTTATGGTCAATCCAACAATCTGGCTTCCCGTCTGGCCTTTGATTGCTTCTTTCACGGAGCTGGCGCTGCCGATGATTAAACAATCCCAGTTCCCTCAGCCTCTCCTCATAAGTCATGTGTTCCAGCTCCCTAAACATTTTTGTTGCCCTCCGCTGGACTCTTTCCGATTTTTCCACATCCTTCTTGTAGTGTGGGGCCCCAAACTGGACTCAGTACTCCAGATGAGGCCTCACCAATGTCGAATAAAGGGGAACGATCACGTTCCTCGATTTGCTGACAATGCCCCTACTTATACAGCCCAAAATGCCGTTAGCCTTCTTGGCAACACACTGTTGACTCACTGGTCCCTTGTCCCTTAGGTTAGGGTACATCTAACGCTGCATTTAGACACCCACAGCTGGCCCGTGCCAGTTGATTCAGGCTAAAGTGCTTGGGCTAAGGGGCTGATTAATTGCAGTGTAGACGTGCAGGCTTGGGCTGGCACCCGGGGTCTAGGACCCTGCCAGGGGGGAGGGTCCCAGAGCTCGGGCTGGATCCAGCCTGAGCCCAAATGTCTGTACTGCAATGAAACAGCCCCTTAGCCCAAGTCAGCTGGCGTGGGCCACCCGTGGGTATCTAATTGCCTTGTAGACGTACCTCATACACGTGGGCCTGACTCAAAGCCCATTGATGTCAGTGGCCTGGGTTTCCCTCCAAGAGCAAAAAAGTTATGGCTGCAGCCAGCTGCAGGGTGGGGGGGTGTTCTGCAACAGCTGCCCACCCCCTCCTGGCCATGCCTCACTTGGGGAAATTCACAGGCTCCCAGCTGGACGGGCCGCGGGGTGCCGCTGCCGGTGGAGCGCACCGAGCTCCTTCTGCAGCACCTGCCGCTGGACCTGGGCCCTGGAGGATACATGGAATCCCTGCAATCGCTGGCCCAGCCCGTGCGCCTCACCCCCGACCCAATACACCCAAGGGGAGAAGAGGAGGTCGGTTCTCCATGGCTCAATTGATCCTTGGCCGCTCTGCTGGGCTTACAACCACGAGGGCCAGGTTTTGTGACCAAACGGCTTATAATAAAACCACAGCAGAGTGTAATACACGGTGTGCGTGTGAGAGAGAGACACGCTACCCTCGGCACCACGCCCAGAGACTGCAACGCCTACAGTTCTTCAGCTTGCGTGGTGGGCTTTGATCCTGGCTGATGGTGACTGCCATGTCTGTATGAAGCCACGAGTCACTGCGATAACATACTTAGACCGTTCTAGCCGCACTGGGATTTTTATTTAAAAGCTATAAATTGGCACAGTTAGATCTGGTACCAAACTGGTACCTCCGATCCATCCCCTTTGAACTCGGATCCGGCTCTGTGTGGGGGGATCCGGCTTGCAGCTCAGGCTTAACTCTTAACAATGTCTAGTTTCCACCCCACGTGATGTAATCAAGTGCTAGGTTTTTGACCGGAAAGTCCAGTTGCTGACATTGTCCAGTCAGATCTACTAACCGGATACCCAATGTCCAGTTCGTACAAGCGGGGCAGGGGAGAGGTGCCAGGTCATCACCCGTGGCAGTTCCTACTCAGCCGAGGCCTCATCCTACCTTCATTGGCCGGCTGCAGCTTCCAGCCCTGGCTCTGCGGGCAAGTCCCTCCTGACCAGGGGGAGGAATGGGAGGGGAAAAGCAGCAAGCAACAAGGACGGGGAGGGGGTGAGGCTTCAGAGGAAGAGGCAGGGCAGAGGCTCGGGGGAAAAGGTGGGGCAGGGGCGAGGCCTCGGGAAGTTTCCAGCACTCTTGCTGGAGTGTCCAGTTTTTAATATTATCAAGCTGGCAACCCTAATGTGATGTGTGATTCATTGCCCTCCTTTGTGCCAACAGGGACTGATGGGACAGGGGGTGAACTAGTGTGGCATTAGGTCTGTACAGCGGGATTGGGTTTCATTAGTTCTGTGTGGCTGGACTGGGTGTCAGACACATAGAAAAACATAATTTGTTGGGGAAGAGTCAAGATGGTATTTGTAAAGGGAAATCATGCCTCACCAATCTACTAGAATTCTTTGAGGGGGTCAAGAAGCATGTGGATATAGTGTACTTAGATTTTCAGAAAGCCTTTGACAAGGTCCCTCACCAAAGGCTCTTAAGCAAAGTAAGCTGTCATGGGATAAGAAGGAAGGTCCTCTCATGAATTGGTAACAAAGGGTAGGAATAAATGGTCAGTTTTCCGAATGGAGAGAGCTAAACAGTGGTGTCCCCCAGGGGTCTGTGCTGGGACCAGTCCTATTCAACATATTCATAAATGATCTGGAAAAAGGAGTAAAGAGTGCGGTGGCAAAAACTGCAGATGATACAAAACTACTCAAGATAGTTAAGTCCCAGGCAGACTGCAAAGAGCTACAAAAGGATCTCACAAAACTGGGTAACTGGACAACAAAATGGCAGACGAAATTCAGTGTTAATAAATGCAAATTGGAATAATGCACATTGGAAAACATAATCCCAACTATACATATAAAATGATGGGGTCTAAATTAGCTGTTACCACTCAAGAGAGAGATCTTGGAGTCATTGTGGATAGTTCTCTGAAAACACCCACTCAATGTGCAGCGGCAGTCAAAAAAGTGAACAGAATGTTGGGAATCATGAAGAAAGGGATCGATAATAAGATAGAAAATATCATGTTGCCACTATATAAATCCATGGTACGCCCACATCTTGAATACTGCATGCAGATGTGGTGCCCCATCTCAAAAAAGATATATTGGAATTGGAAAAGGGCAACCACATGATCAGGGGTATGGAGTGGCTTCTGTATGAGGAGAGATTAATAAGACTGGGACTTTTCAACTTGGAAAAGAGACGACTAAGGGGGGATATGATAGAGGTCCATAAAATCATGACTGGTGTGGAGAAAGTGAATAGGGAAGTGTTATTTACTCCCTCTCATAACAGAAGAACTAGGCGTCACTGTAATGGGGTTCACTCACCACTGTGATGCCCCCTGCTGGCTATCTTGGGAATTAGCTCTGCATCCTCTTCAGGTGGTGTCTTGCTGCCGTAACTCCTGCTCTAGGACCCACATCTCTCCAAGGATCGATCGCGGAATCCTCTTCAGTGACACAGCCCTCCGGCCATGCCACACTCTGTGCTCCCCCCTTCCAGGGGACCTGCAGTCCTCTGTTCAGGCTCTTCCTTTAGTGGCTACTGCAGTGAATTGTCTGGCCCCAGCAGCCTCTTTGTCCTTGCCTCAGGGCTTCAGCCTGCAAACTCCAGCAGCCAACCAGGAGCTGTCACTTGCTTCCCTGGTCCCTGCTAGCAGCACTGCTCTGTCCAGGGTGCTGGCAGTTCTCTCAGCCCTCCAGAGACATAGTCCTTCCTCCCTGGGCTCCCAGCAGAGAACTGCCTTCCTTTGCCCTGCAGCTCCCTTTTTATATAGGCCTCCTTGGCCCTGATTGACTGTTCCCTTCAGCCCTTCTCTGATTGGCTGCCTCCTGCGCAGCCTCCCTAGGGCTCTATTAACCCCTTAGAGCCCAGTGTAGGGCAGGCACCCCATCATAGTCACCAAATGAAATTAATAGGCAGCAGGTGTAAAACAAACAAAGGGAAGTATTTCTTCACACAACGCACAGTCTACTTGTGCAACTCTTTCCAGAGGCTGTTGTGAAGGCCAAGACTTTAACAGGGTTCAAAAAAGAACTAGATAAGTTCATGGAGGATAGGTCCATCAATGGCTATTTGCCAGGATGGGCTGGGATAGTGTCCCTGGCCTCTGTTTGCCAGAAGCTGGGAATGGGCGACAGGGGATGGATCACTCAATGATTACCTGTTCTGTTCATTCTCTATGGAGCACCTGTCATTAGCCACTGTCAGATGACACGATACTGGGCTAGATGGACCTGTGGTCTGACCTAGTATGGCTGTTCTTATGTTTAAGCCCTAGGAGAAGTGTGTTTGGGAGCCCCATGCTAGTAACTGATGACATTAGCCCGCATCACAGATTCATCCCATAATTCAGAATGATTGGCAGCATCTGACCTGAGCAGCTGGTAACAGGAAAGGCAAAGGGTATCGCAAGTCTAGCCTGGGGATCAGTAGCAGGGCTCTGTGCATGAGTGGGCGGCCGGCGCCTGCAGGTGGAGCTGGAGTTGCATTGGCAGAACTGGAGTGGGGAGCCCGGGACTGACGTAACATCAACGGAGCTGTGTGTGGATCCAGGCCTGTCTGTCTACCAGGAGCCCCTCATCATGCTCTAGTTAAGCAGTGAGGGGCACTGACAGAGCTGTTTTGAGGGCCCAGATCTGCAATGGGGGTGCAGCAGGTTGAGAATAAGGCCTGGTCGAGGGCCCAGAACTGCAGCCAGTCAGGACTGCAGGTCACTGGACATCTCTGTATTTATATTATGCTATTCAAGAAATTGCAGGTCCTCCTAGAGAGTCTGTGCCTGTCCTTCCTCAGTTTCTCCTCCCAGAAAGTACATGTGCAGGGCGTGTGCGTGCGTGGGAATTTTGTCCAGCAGCTGCCTGCCCCTCCAGTGCTACTAGGACTCATTTCATGAGTGCTAAAAATGTATGAAATTCTCCCCGTAAAGGAAATAAATAAATCAGCAAGGTGATGAGAGAAGGGGCCTCCTCGCGCTCTGAATCCCATACGCGTTTGATCTATAGAAAATAATGAAAAACTTCGGTTATAACGGCCCTTGGGGAATAGTCTGAGCCTTGTGGCTGGGAATGCAGCAAAATGTATTAACAATTAATAACACATGAAAGCAACAGTCTGGGCCATTTGATGCTTGTAAAAATTTGTTGCCGAGCTGGATTTGTTCTCGTTTTGCCCGCTCCAGTAAGAGGTGCGGAGGTGCTGCACAATCCCCATTGGTTTGCTGATGAGCACCTCTCTTCAGCGATCGGTGGCTGAAGATGGCTTAGTTAAGCCTTTGGCATGAGCAATGCAGTCATCTTGAACGCGCCACAGGGCAAACTTTACAGTATGTCGTATCATCCCTTACATTTCCTAGGCAATACTTTTCTACACAATGCATGATTAACTTGTGGAACACACTGCCACTAGACGGCATTGAGGCTGGGTGCTTGGCAGGAGTTAAAATGGGATCAGAAGTTCCCAGTTACATTTGACTGGATAAAAACACAGGTAGAAGGAACATAAATCCACATGCTTCAGGACATACACCAATCTGTAGCTGGTGGTGGTCAGGAAGAAACTTCTTCTAAGAGAAGGTTATTGCAGAATTGTCTGTTTTAGGATTTCTTTCACCTCTATTTGAAGCATTGAAATCAGAGAGACAGGATACTGGACTAGATGGACTAGTGCTCTCTTCCAGTGGGGCATTTCCTATGTCCCCATAAACACAGCCGGCAATTGCAATTGATGCTAGAGCTGTGTGAAAGTGGAAAATGTTGATATTCCACTTGGAGGCCTTCCATCTCATTTCTTCATTCCCTTTTGAAGGCCTAAGGTGGAGTGTAGTTTTGTTCTTTCGTATCAAAGCCTGGAGAAAATGTGAATAATCTAGAGTTGGCGGGGGGGGGGATTATTCCTTGCATATCCGTGAAACGATCAATTCCACCTTTTCTTCTCGTGGTGAGTTGTTCAAAAACAGATCCCGGTTCCTATGAACAGTGTCCAGCACAATGGGGCTCTAGCCTCCAGGAGCTACCCCAATGCACTGGATAAGCCTACGAATGCATTTTACCTTCACAAGCATTTGCCAAAGAGTTTTTGTGAACACATTTTCAGCCTACGGTTCATTTGCAAACTGTTTACTTCTCTGAGGCCCATGACAATTTCTTGTCCAGTAGTCGTGGTGTGTGACTGGTCCTCACAAGAGGACGTGAGTTGTAGCCAAGAATTTCGCGGGAGTCCAGGAGGGATTGGCGGGATTTAGGTAAGGAGAACATCCAGCATTCTAGCCATTAGTGCTAACAAAAGGCCTGGTCCACACTAACCCCCCACTTCGGACTAAGGTACGCAAATTCAGCTACGTAATAACGTAGCTGAATTCGAAGTACCTTAGTCCGAACTTACCGGGGGTCCAGACGCGGCAGGGAGGCTCCCCCGTCGATGCCGTGTACTCCTCTTGCCAAGATGGAGTACCGGTATCGACGGCAAGCACTTCCGGGATCGATCCGGGATCGATTTATCGCGTCTAGACCAGACGCGATAAACCGATCCCAGAACATCGATTGCCTGCCGCCGGACCCGGAGGTAAGTGTAGACGTACCCAAAAGAATATTGGCAGGGAAATCAAACCTCATGTTTCAGGGCTTAAACCAATCTCTAATGATTAGGAATCAGGAGGAGATATTCATGAGGGGCAAATTATCCCACAGCTGCTGCTGCAGGTCCTTCCGTCTTCCTCTGACACATGGCTTGCTGGCTGCTGTCGGGACAGGACACTGGACTGGGTGGACTGATGTTCCTCTGAGGTGTGCCCATCATATTTCTCTGGGGAAGAAGGTATCTGAGCCCTTGATGTGGCCGTCTGAACCCTTGCTGTGGCCAGCCACCCCACCAGCCGCTGTTCCTTGCCACCTGGCTGCCCCACCAGTTGCAGTTCCTCTCTGCTGGCCACCCCGCCAGCCACGGTTCCTTGCTGCCTGGCCACCCTGCTAGCCACTCATTCTGCTCACCGCCTCGCCAGCTGCTCGTTCGCCGAGCAACTGACAGTCATCTTCTGCTGCCACCTGCATCTCTGCTGTGACCTCTGCACCTCTGTCTCTTAGTGATTTTCAGCTCTTTGCGGGCTGGGCAGAAACACTGTCCCATCTCAAGTGATTTCAGCTCTCTTTTGTGCACTTCAACATAACAAAAGTCTCCTAATAGAGCCTATTTAGCTCTATCTTTGATCAGTGGGGGAGGAACAGATTAAATCAGACTGGGGACATTTAGGGGGAGTTGATACCTGCTGGCTAGGACACCTGTCCCCACCCCTTTGACTTTCACAGGGCTCTGGCATTCAAGCCCCTGGCTTAGCAAGTTCCTTTCAGCTGAGGGTGACCCCTCAATTGGGACAAGCTCAGCACAGTTCTGCTCCCCTTTAGTCAGACAATGAAGTTAACAACATTTCACTCCCCCTGCATTCCATACTAATGTGATTTGTAACCCAACACCAGCCAAAGCCGATCACTGGAGCGACACAGCTCCTGTCTGCTAGATACCTACGCAGAGTAGGTGTGTTCATGTAAATACAGTTTGTTCCTGAAGTCTCTCCCACTCCCGAACTAGCTGTCAGGGGAGAATTCATTCAGACCCTGCTTACATCCAGAATTAACTGTTTCCAGGAACAAAGCGACTGTACTGTACATGCCCCAAGAAATCCCAGCCTAGGGTTTTGGTCGAGTATGGTTCTGTTGTGTGGAGGCTCCCAGGCAGTAGGATTGGCTAAACTGGGTACCTGGGCCGGGTAAACTCTGCAGTGGAGACACCCTCAGAGGCCTATTTGAAGTACTGTTTCAAGGCTTGAATTCCCTAAGGGCTGGTCTGCACTGAAAACTTACATCTCTGAAAAGTCCACATCCTGGAGAGCTGCAGCTATGCTGATCTAACCCCAGGTATAGACAGCACTAGGTCTTCATAAGAATTCTTCCACTGACCTAGTTACCACCTCTCGGCGAGGTGGATTATGGACAGTGTGACAGACCCAGACCAGTGGGGTACAGGAGTCTGGTAGAGAGCAAATATACTGGTCATTGGATGAGTAGTTTTCTGTTCCCTGAGTGACCAGAGCAGGGGCTGCACTAGAGTAATCGGGAACCTGCTAGAACCAATTAAGGCAGGCAGGATAATTAAGACACCTGGAGCCAATTAAGAAACTGCTAGAATCAATTAGGACAGGCTAGCTAATCAGGGCACCTGAGTTTAAAAAGGACCTCACTTCAGTTTGTGGCCTGCATGCGAGGAGCTGGGAGCAAGAGGCGTAAGGAGCTGAGAGTGAGAGGGTGTGCTGCTCGAGGACTGAGGAGCACAAGTGTTATCAAACACCAGGAGAAAGGTCCTGTGGTGAGGATAAAGAAGGTGTTGGGAGGCGGCTATGGGGAAGTAGCCCAGGGAGTTGTAGCTGTCGCGCAGCTGTAGCAGGAGGCACTATAGACAGCTGCAGTCCACAGGGCCCTGGGTTGGCACCCGGAGTAGAGGACGGGCCCAGGTTCCCCCCCAAACCTCCCAAGTCCTGATCAGACACAGGAGGAATTGACCTAGACTGTGGCTTCTACCAGAGAGGAAGGTCTCTGGGCTGTTTCCTGACCCACCTGGTGAATCTGTGAGGCAAGCAAATCCGCCAATAAGCGCAGGACCCACCAAGTAGAGGAGGAACTTTGTCACAACAGTGACAGGAGAACCCCTCCCGGCTCTGCAGTGAGTGTCTACACTGAAGCACTACAGCAGTGCTGCTGTAGTGTTCTAAGTGTAGACGCAGTCTTAGACACCTGTATAGTCCTCATCAGGCACACAAACTGCCCCACGGAAATCAGTGGGTTTGCTGTTCCTCTCATTTACAATGGTGAGGCTCCATTAACTTCAAAGGAGTGACTCCTGATTCACACCGGTGTAAAGGAGAGCAGAAACAGACCCAACCCGGAAAGAGGTCAGCAAGACTTTGCAGGGTCGGTCTCTTAGATCTGCAAGCTGTTAAAAGCTGAAGCTGTGAGGGCACAGAGGAGTCATTTGTGCTGAGACAGGGGTCACAGGAGCTTACTTGAGTGAGCGTCCAACTCTACAGCCCTGTTCTTTCACAAGCACCCTCCCATGATCCCTGTTCAGAGCTGCTGTGGGAATGAGACTACACACATGTCCCCCCTTCGAAAGCATCTGGAAGGCAATGTTCTTTTGAGAGAGCCCAGCGAACTCGCTGCACTTTATGTTAATTGTTTCCCCGGCCTGAAGTGCAGGAGATAATCTTCCAAGATAGCATTACTAGAATTGAAACGCAAGCACAGATTATCCAAGGACAAACCATTATTTGTGGCCTAATGCCAGGGAAGAAAGTTAATAGCATTATAAATCAGGAAGCACAAGGAGACGAAGATCTTTTCAGATCTCCTGCTTTCCTGTCTCCCTTTTGGGTGGGGATGGATGTGTCTCCGTGATCACAGCTGGGAGCTATCCCTGTAAAATATTCCTGGTGGACGGCTTTACAGTTCAGACCTAGTTTTAAGTGGTCAGTTTCTGTGGTCAGTTACACCACTGTCGATCCAACACTTAAGACTGCTATGTCTCTGGGGCAGAAACCACCTTTGTGTTCTGTGTTTGGAGTCAGAGTCCCTGAGCAGTTGTACCAGTGTAACTCTCTATTTGAGGTACTTCTATGGTTTCCATGGCTGTAGTGTCTGAGCGCCCCTCAATATTTAATGTATTTATCCTGCCCACCTCTGTGAGCTAGGGCAGGGCTGTTATTCGGGTGGTACAGATGGGTTCCCTGGCACAATGAGACTAAGGCCCACATCTTTAAAGGTATTTAGGTGTCGCTTCGCTAAGCGCTGCAATGCCTAACTGACTTAGGAGCCTAAGTTTTACCGAAAGAAAATGGACCTTAGGCTCCCAATCAGTTAGGCGTCGCAACATTGAGTGGAGAAATGTCCAACCCAGGACTCCCCTGTCCTAGTTGAGCACCATAACCACTAGGCCATCCTTCCTGCCACAGAGGAGAACTGAGTTCCTCGTCTACACATAGAAGAGTAGAGCACAAGTTTCTGACAGCCTGGTTTTCAGACTTTCTGGGCGGCCCCAGCTCCCACTGACTTCCGCTGGACTTGTGAGTGCTCCGAGCTTCTGAAAATCCAAACCCAAGCGGCTCTCTTCGGCTGCGTCTTCCCGAGGATAAAAGATGTGTTCTGAGCTCGCATTAACACCCTAGTGGAGACAAGGCAGTTTGTAGTTTTCACCGGTATTCAAGCCTATGGGGAAACTGAGGCTTTAACTCACCTCCTAATTAGGCTTGGTCTGTACTGCAGGGTTAGGTTGACATAACCTGCCTTGCGTTGACCAAGCTGTGGAATTGTCTGCAATTCAATTTTTGACATAAGGGCCTCCCTACGCCGATTTACTAACACCACCTCTCCGAGCGTATACACTGCATCGCTTACGTCGACTGTTACTGGCTGTCAGGAGCCAACCCACAATGCCCCACGCTGACAATACAACCGATACAAGCCCTCCTGGTGTGGACGTGCACTGCCACCACAAGGAGCCAAGTGTGCAACCCTACAAGCGATTTTATAACTGCAGTGGCTGTGTGCCAATGTACATTAGGTCGACGTAATATTGTAATGTAGATGTGGCCTTAGCATGAAAACCACTAACTGCCTGGTCTGCCCTAGACTTTTACCTTGAGTTGAGAACACACCCTGTTTCCTTAGGGTTTATAAGCCCACAGTAACTGGTGCGCACTAGCTCCTCTGCGCTAACTCCCCATGCGGACACACTTACTGTGCATTAAGCGTGCATTTGTGCACATTAGCTGAATGCACTTCGGAAGCGTATTAAGCTAACCCGCCTGAGGGCACTCACTGTGCAGTAGGATTGTGGACATGGGGAGTTAGTGAGGAGTAGCCAGTGTGCTGTGAATGCACACCTCGGCTCACTGCACGCTAGCTTCCCCATGTAGACAAGCCCGTGGTTACTGCAATAAAGGAGTCTAGGGGCTCAAAGCCTGATTGAATGCTCCTGCAGCTACAGTATTACCTTTCACTCCCACGGATCCCAAAGTGTTCGCTAATGGATTGTACACATTCAGATCTAGCGCAAAAGCATTCCTGTAGCATCTGCCATTCAATCCGAACCTTCCACCAACCTGGTGTAGGAGATTGCTGTCACTATCCCTCTTTTACTATTGGAGAAACTGAGGCACAGAGCGGTTATGTGATTTCCCAGTGAGTGGGAACTAAACCCAGGTCTCTGGACAGAATGTTCCACCTCTAGGGCAGAGGGGTGGCGTGCGTCACAGATGGATGCTCCCAATAAGGCGGGCGCATGCTGCCTAATGCACAGCTGCTCTCACTGCACCTCCTTCCCCAGGTGGCTGGGTTAGGAGAGGAGGCTGTTGACGCGGGGAACCCCCCGATCAGCAGCGTGTCACGCGGATAGTCACCGGAGACAGCGGTTTGAGGCCAAGTTCCAGCTCCACTGTTCTGGCAGTGCAGTGCAAGCTGTAAAGCCGGTGGGCCTGGCCCCAGTGCAGGAGAACCCTTGGGTAATGCACAGGTAGCTCCCATCTCACTGGTCCTCGCTGCTGGAACAGAGGCATGGCTGGGAGAAGCTGGGGGGGGGGGGGGGGGGGGGGGGGGCATATCCAGGCAGCCCCATGCCCTGGCGATCTCCAGCTGCCAAAACACCACTGGGCAGCCAGACTGGCCCCAGGGTTGGGAGGGTGTGAAAGTGGCTTATGGACCTTAATGGTCCCCACCCTTCTGCCCTAGAGGTGGAACATTCTGTCCGAGGGCCTAGGCTGGCAAGGTGCGCCATTAGTGGGCATTAAGGAGGCTCGGGATTCCCCTGGAGAGGTTGGCAGGGGCTGGGGCTGGGCTCCCAGCTGAGACACATTGGCTGGGGTAACACGTGGGATGCTCGCCTTGCTGCTACCCACCACGCATTCTCTCTCCACTCTGCGGGGCTCTTGGTCTGGCACTTTTCACCAACCATCCGCAGACACAAAATGTCACGAGCCCCTCCCTGCTCGCACCAGGGCCCCTGTATTCTGTTCGTGGGGGATTTCGTGCTGCGCCGGACGGAACCTAAGGGCTGTTGTAATAGAAAAGAAAACCGGACCGGAGCGAAGTGCGTGTTCTCGTCAAAGTCAAAAATACACAGGTGCTCGCGGCGAGCTGCTCAGGATAGATCGACAACGATCAATACGCGCTCGTCACTGCTTTAAGTCAGGGAACAGTTGGGCCGACTATCCTACAGCACAGCACGGAGGGTCCGCGGTGTAGCAGTGTTGAGGACGAAGTCCATATGAAAAAGGGTTTTTTGTTTTTTTTTTAGTCCTGGTCTTATTGCCTGCTTCCTGGGAGGGAATTGCTGAGACACGCAAGTGTGAGCCCTCCTGTCTCAGGTGATCTCTTGTGCCTTCCATTGAGGATTTCTCTGGCCATTTTGTCCCATGTGTGTTTAATCACACTTAGCACCAGTCATTCAGCGCTTGATGCAAGCAAAGGCTTCCCCCACGTTAGCTAAATAACGCTCCCTGTGATGACGGCACCGTTGGGAGGGGTTATAAAATTATCCTCATTTGACACATGTGGGAAAGCAAGGCAGAGCAGTTCAGTGTCTGTCTCAGGTCAGAGATATGAGTCAACGTCAGAGGCTGGATCCTGGCTCCCTGACCTGTGCTCGGCCCAGCTGGTCACATTCCCCTCCTCCTCTCCTCACCCCTCTGTTAACCCTTTCCTCTCTATCTCACAGACCTCCAGACCTCCTAGCATGCAGCACCCGAACAGCAGGCTTGTAACAGTCTTCCATGTGTTGGCCTGGGGGAGGAAATCTTATCAGAGCCTGATCTGTAACAGCCTCCCATGTGCCTTCCACATGGCATAGGTCCCTTCATCCATCTCTCTTCCCCTTGTCCTCCTCACCTGGCTGCTTCTCATCCTGGCCGGCTTCCCCAGTGGAGGAGAGTGTCTCTAGGACTTGGGAAGGGCTAGCAGAAGGAAGCCGTTCCCAGGAGCCGGATAACTCCTGGCTGTCACTGGTGCCTCTGTGCACACAAGTCAAGAAGATGTGGTGGGGCGAAGCAGGGCATTCTGGGAAAAGTGAGTTGATGTCCGGAGGAAGAATGGGAGGCTCTGTCAAGCAGGGCGATACAGGCCCAGGGCAGTATGCGGAAGGAGGGATGGAGGCAGGCTATGAAGTGGGCGGTGGGTTATGAGGCGTGGGGAGTATTGCAGTAGCTTCAGCCATGATCAGCTTATTTGTACTAAGTGCTGGCAAACACCTAGGGAGAGACTGTCCTTTCCCCAAAAGCCTTCCAGTCTAAATAGACAAGACGAAGGGTGTGGGGAAAACTGAGGCACGGAGCAGGGATGTGACTTGCCCAAGGTCACCCAGCAGGTTAGTGACTGTAGCAGGAATGAAACCCAGGTCTCCTGACTCCCAGTGCCCTACAAACTGCCCCATACTGCTCTGCAAAACCGCCCACCACTTTAGTTCCTTTCAGGCCCGGTAGAGCCTTTCCATTTGATGGCTCTTCAGTGTCCTATGGAAAAGACATTGAGCTCAGCCTGGTTCCTGAAGGCCAGGTGTTCCCACGGCAGCAGCCGGCCCCGGCAGGCTCACGCCGGGATTTGTTCTGGTTCACTGGCAGCCGAGAAACGCGAGTAAAGATGGAAAAACAAAATGAGTAATTTTTCACCCTGTCAGCTCCAATGTGAATGAGGCTGGAGACCGACCTCCGCCGCACCCAGCGAGCGGTCCCGCCAGGTCAGTGCTGAGCCCGTTGGCAGGGGCCGATGCGGGAGAAGTGCAGGTTGCAGCCTGTGCTGGGCCTGCATGGTGGAGCTGGAAGGCAGAAAGTTCTGGTCTCCAGGGCTATGGACCCAACACCTTTCTCCAGCCAGAAATTTACACTGGGCCTGATCAAAGCCCATTCCAGTCAATGGGGAATCGTTCCAGGATCTTAAAGGGAACAACGCTGGGCAGCTGTTTCTGGACCCAGCAGCTGTTGCATGTTAATATTCCCCTGAGCTCATCAACATTTGAAGTAACCAGACTAACACCAGCGTCCGAGAGGTCGTATCTGGCCAGGGGATAGCACTGGGATGCTCTCTAATGTCAGAGTGTGCGATGCCTGCTCTTTGGTCACCAACCGTCATTAAGTCATTCAGTTGTTTTCTGAACAATGTCCAGGCTCTTTTGAAATGCACCACCTGTGTGTCCGTGCATGAGTGGATCTAGGAACGAATTCCCATGGTTGGTTTTCACAGCCCAAAGTCGGGGCTGCCTCCTGGATCGTCACGTCATTGTGCCGCATCCCACCCTTTCTCTCGCTGGCTGGCACGTCCGAAAGGAGCGGAGAGGGTGTATTTCAACGGCTGTCGTCTTCTTCCTTTGATTGTTTCCTCTTTGTCCTCGCTAGCACCGGTTCGTACAAAAATACCCTTTCCTGGCATTTGTGTGGCCGATGGTTCCATAGATCCCTCTGCTGGCTTTCCTTTCTCTTGTCTTCCCCTTTTCCTTCCTACGTGTTCACGTTAACTCGAGATGCCATTATCGGGAAGCTTCTTGAATAGCAAATTGCTCCTGACCAGTAAAGTGTCTGCGTTTTGCTGTGCTGTGTCAATGAAGCTCTGTCTGCATAACTAGGCGGTGAACAGGGGGGGGGGGGGGGAGATGTCCCTGTTCCTATTGAAGTCAGTGGTAAACTGCTTCTGACTTTATTCAAGGTGCAGCACTGGGAGGTTTGCTACCCAGGCTTATATGGCCCCTGATATCTCTGCTGAGTGCCAACGTAGGTGCAATTGTGATCTTTTCTGATGGGGATCTCTTGTACGGCACCGGGGTGCAGGCAATCTGGCCTAACGGTCACAGCTGGGCTGGGGTAGGCGGTGAGCAGGGGTCAGAGAAATCGCTAGAGTCAGAGTCGGGCCAGGGTCAGAGATGAGAGATCAGAGGTAGGCCCAGGCTGGAGTCACGGTCGGAGACTGGCAATCAGGGGACAAGGTGAAGTCTGAGTGATTGCCCAGATACCTTCCTGGGGTTAACTAGTGTGTTGGGTTGTCAGAGGGCTGCAGGGTGCTGTCACAATGGGTCCTTCGAGAGGTGCTTCCTGCAGTGCCCACTCTCCGCCGGGCTCCCTGGCTGCGGCTCTCCTTTGTTTTACACCCCTCCCCACTGGGAACGGGGGCAGCTCCTTTGGTACGAGTCGCTGAACAGCTGCCCTGTCCTATAGCAATGGCTTGTGTCCGCTCCCGGAGCTGATCTGGGACTCGAGAGGGGAAAGGCTCTGCAGCCTGTTACAAGAGCTGCTCAGAGGCCCGGGCGCTCCAGGCTAACAGTGAATAGGTTCCAAGGAAGAAGATGGGCCGTGTGGTTCAGGCACTGGGTGGATAGCAGGGTCCAATTCCCAGCTGTGCCTCAGACTTTCTGTGGGTACCTCAGGCTAGTCCCGTGCTCTCTCGGTGCCTTGGTTTCCCCGTTTGTAAATGTAGCCAGTGTCCTTCCTTGTCTCCTGGGAGGCTGTCAGCATAACCCAGCTGCTCAAATGTGGGGTTGGGGGTGGGCATGGAGAGAGCCTTTTATTCTCCTGTGATTGCTTGTATGTGTCCATGTACATTGCCTCTTGGATTCGTGGCGCATTCGGAGTCCCAGTGGCGTGGGCCAGTGTGATTGACGGGGAATTGTCTGACCTTTTACTAATCCTTGTTTGGAGAGGTTTTGACCATGCTGTTTTCTGCCTTGCTTCTCAGTGGTAACGAGACTGCAGCCTACAAGTACAGGTACCGGCTTTTCTACCCGCGGGTCTGCATGCCTCACGGAATGCTGCATTTCGCCCCCTGACATCACGTCCCTGGCCAACAAGGGCTGGACCATTTGCTTTTTAACCCATTCACTGCTGCACCCCCTCCCACCTCCTGCCACTGAGCTGCCTCTAAGAGAGAGCTGGATTGTGCCGGATGCATTGGCAGCGCAGCTAGTGTGTTCTACCTGAGCATACCTGGTCTATTTAGTACCACTGCAGGTGTGTTCTAGCAGCACCCACTTAGTGCATTTCATTGCACTGCAGGTATATTCTAACCTTGCATACCTGGTAATATTTTGCAGTGCATCTGGTGCATCTGCCTGGTCTATTCAGCCGCAAAGCTTTTAATTGCATCGTAACTATTTGACTAATAGTCTGGTGTTTATTCGGACGCTGGGTGGCCTTTTTGCCAGCACGACACAGTTCTCGAGCTCGATCTC
Organism: Trachemys scripta elegans; assembly: GCF_013100865.1. Lineage (NCBI taxonomy): Eukaryota > Metazoa > Chordata > Testudines > Emydidae > Trachemys > Trachemys scripta. The sequence continues at coordinate 345,829,227 of NC_048298.1, read as the reverse complement.
CCCTTCGTGATCCCACTGTGCGCTTCATTTGTTTCCGTCTGTAAAGGGCTTCGGCTGCAAACAGCCTGTGCAGATGGAAAATCCCATCTGTCAAAAGGCCCCGCCTTGTGCTTTCTACCCAGCAAAGCCGTGTGAAAGGTTGGGGTTTCTGCGAGGCCTAGGGAACGTGCTGCTGCCGCCGGAGCAGAATAACAGGGTGACGCGCGGCTCCAGTGCTGTTACTGCAGGGACCTCATCCAATTGAATTTGACAGTAGGAGGAAGCTTGATGGATCCAACTGGGACACTGCAAGCATAGGCTCTCTCACTCCTGCAGAGGTCATGGTGTCCTGGCAGAGTCCCCAGTGATTGGCTGAGCCGGCTGGTCTGGAGCAGGCCCTTTCTTAGACAGTGGGTAGCACAAACCGTAGAGTGAAATGCAAAGGGAAACAGACCCTTTCAGAACTGTGGCTAGGGCTGCCAGGCTGGCGGTTCCGGTCGGCACTGCCGACCGGGCCGTTAAAAGTCCAGTTGGCAGCGCAGCGGGGGCCTGGGGCTAAGGCCGGCTCCCAGCCTGCCCTGACTCCATGCGGCTCCGGGAAGTGGCCACCAGGTCCTCACATCCCCTAAGCGCATGGGCAGCCAGGGAGGCTCTGCGCGCTGCCCCCGCCCCCAGTGCCAGTTCCGCAGCTCCCATTGTCTGGGAACCGCGACCAATGAGAGCTGAGGGGGCGGCGCCTGCAGGCGTGAGGGCAGCGCACGGATCCTCACTGGCCACCCATGCACCTAGGGGCTGCAAGGACCTGACAGCCGCTTTCTGGGCAACAAAATGGCAGATGAAATTAAATGTTGATAAATGCAAAGTAATGCACACTGGAAAACATGATCCCAACTATACATATAAAATGATGGGGTCTAAATGAGCTTTTACCACGCAAGAAAGATCATGGAGTCGTTGTGGATAGTTCTCTGAAAACATCCACTCGGTGTGCAGCGGCAGGCAAAAAAGCGAACAGAATGTTGGGAATCATTAGGAAAGGGAGAGATAATAAGACAGAAAATAGCATATTACCTCTATATAAATCCATGGTACCCTCACACTTTGTGTGCAGATATGGTCACCCCATATAAAAAAAGATATATTGGAATTGAAAAAGGTACAGAAAAGGGCAATAAAATGATTAGGGGTAAGGAACGGCTTCCGTATGAGGCGAGATTAATAAGACTGGGACTGTATAGCTTGGAAAAGAGATGACTAGGGGGGGATATGAGAGAGGTCTATAAAATCATGACGTGTGGAGAAAGTGAATAAGGAAGTGTTATTCTTTCCCATAACACAAAAACTAGGGGTCACCAAATGACATTAATAGGCAGTAGGTGTAAAACAAACAAAAGGAAGTATTTCTTCACTCAGTGCAGTCAGTCTGTGGAACTCATTGCCAGGGGATTTGTGAAGGCCAAAACTATAACTAGGTTAAAAAAATAATCGGATAAGTTCATGGAGGCTAGGTCCATCAATGGCTATTAGCCAGGATGGTCGGGGATGCAACCAGATGCCCTGAGTGTCTCTAGCCTCTGACTGACAGAAGCTGGGAGTGGACAACAGGGGATGGATCACTCAATGACTGCTTGTTCACTTCATTCCCTCTGAAGCACCTGGCATTGGCCACTGTTGGAAGATAGGATACTGGACTAGACGGACCGTTGGTCTGACCCAGTATGGCCGCTCTTATGGTCATATGATCCAGATGAAATAGCATAACAAATTTGCAGTCACCTAGGACATCATGATTGTCAGTATACTGGACACCATAATGACTCGGAGTTTAGCAACAGATGCTGGGCTAGAAACCAGGCCTTCCTGTTCCAAAACGCTCAAGCTCCTGCCGCGTGAGCGAAAGAAGAATCTCCTAGCACTATAGGCCCAATAGCACACAGCTGCACAACTGAAGGCTGTGGGTGACACATGTATTAACCAGTTTATTGGGAAGACAGCCAAGTCTCAGAGCAGTGAAATGACCTACCCGGGGCCACATATCGAGGCATTGTCAGAGAGCAGGTCAGACCCCCCAGCTGGCACACGTGCCTTAGCTAGCACACGGAATGTGAACAACCATTAGGGTAACTGGCAACTCTGTCTTGCCCTGCAAGGCCAGCTGTGGAAGTGTGTGGAATTGTTGTCTGAGGAGTCCGGGATGAATTTGACTTGATCACAGATTGACCCAACGGACTCAGAGGCAGAAAAGGGTTGTCGTATACTCAGCCCACTCTCTGGCCAGTGTGGCACTGTCTCTAATTCTCCACTGCCTTTGTCCACTCTTCCCTTGGGAGTCTATTCCACTGCTGAAAAGAGTGCACGAAGTCATCATGTCCAGTCCCCAGCACTGAGGCAGGACTGAGTAAACCTAGACTATCCCTGACAGGTGTCTGTCCTGTTCAGCCTAGACCTTTAAATTAGGCTCTGTTGAATCCCCTACACAATTCCTTTCACTCCTTGATATTCACCCTCTCGTCTCATCCTTGGAGACTCATAATTGTATGTCCTTTCGTCACCGATCTGCTCAGCCTAGACAGTGTGGCCTGGGGATAGTGCGCTGGCCTAGATTCAGGAGATTTGGTGTCTATCCCTGGTTCTGGCCTGACTGGAGAACTTGGGCAAGTCACGTCCTTACTCTGTGCCTCAGTTTCCCCATCTGTAAAATAGTGATAGTGACCTCCTTAGAAAGCACTTTGAGAACCATGGATGAAAAGTGTAGTTATATAAGTGCTGGAGAGTATTATTATTATTATCATCACCCATTTCGGCCTTCTAATATTGCTTTGCACAACTCAGCCCCTCCAGGATACGGCACAACTCATGCACAAAGCAATGGTGAGAAGAAACAAACCAGCAAAGGGATTTTGCAAGAGCAAAAATGATGGCAGTGATTTCCTGTTCTGGGGAAGAATTAGGTGGCCCGGCTGGATTTATTTCTCATCTACTCGACCGCGTAGCCAGAGAGAGAGGCCAATTAGCAAAAAAATAACCTGAGTTAATTTCTGCTCCTATATTATGTAGCCTAGGGTCTTACATGGAAACTATTTGAGGGCTCAGCTGCAGAATTAAGAGGCAGCAGGTTTAAAACAAACATAAGGAAGTATTTCTTCACACAGCGCAGTCAACCTGTGGAACTCATTGCCAGGGGATGTTGTGAAGGCCAAAACTATAACAGGGTTCAAAAAAGAATTAGATACGTTCATGGAGGACAGGTCTGTCAGTGGCTATTAGCCAAGATGGTCAGGGGCCCAGTCCCTGCTCTGGGTGTCCCTAGCCTCTGACTGCCAGAAGCTAGGACTGGATGACAGAGGATGGATCACTGGAAATGACCTGTTCTGTTCATTCCCTCTGAAGCATCTGGCACTGGCCACTCTCAGAGACAGTATCCTGGGCTAGATGGACCATTGGTCTGACCCTCTCTGGCTGTTCTCGTGTTCTTAGATTTCAGACCCAGGATACCTCAGTGTTTGAGGGTGCCCAGCATCTGATCTAGGGGTTGGAGCCATCTGGCCATCCTTGCTTCCCATGCCCTGCCCATCACTGTGATGTCTAAGTGCTGCTCGGATATATGTCAGGTGACCAAAGGTCTGGGCGGGTCTGTCTATACTACATGGAGAGGGTGCCTCCCAGCCTGGCTAGACAGACGGATACTAAAAATAGCAGTCTGGACGATGGGGCACGGGCTACCCACCTGACTCCATGCCCGGCCATCCCTTTGGTCCGAACTCAGGTGGCTAGCCCGAGCCACCACCCATACTGGCTGTGAGGCCAAGCAGAGCCTATGTCTCTGTCTCTCTCTCTGAGGCGAGGTTACGGTTGCATTCATAGAATATCAGGGTTGGAAGGGACCTCAGGAAGTCATCTAGTCCAACCCCCTGCTCAAAGCAGGACCAATCCCCAACTAAATCCATTGTCCAATGTTGTTTCAAAGCCGTGATTTGGGGGGGCTACTGGGTGGGAGGGTCAAAGACGGGCTTGTCCTGCCCGAGGGCAGTTCATCCATGCTAGTCATGTCGGACCAGTCTGTGGCATTTGATCTGCTGCCAATCACCCAGTTCCCCTGCCTCCAAGGAGCTGCAGGGATGTATGGAAACAACCTGACATGGCTAAGGTCCTTCCTCTCCAACAAAATCTCCAGGGTCGCTATGTTCCTTTGCCTCCAGCATCCCACGAGGCTCAGGCCTCTCCTCCGTGTCGTCCAACATCTGAAGGAAGCCGTTGGGGGTGCTGGTGAAATGGCATGGGCCCAAGCACCCTCAGTATACAGGTAGCACCCAGCACGCCCCACCCCACCCCAGCTCGTCCAGTGCCTGGCCAAAGTCAGCACCTGGGTGGGGAGCAGCTGAAGGCTGAGGGGCGCTGCTCGTATGAGGACTGTGGACCTCCCATTGTGCAAGCTCATCCCTTCAGCTTAGCTCCCTCATCCTTCGCACGCTCCCGCACGCCCAGCCGCCTCACCGCTCGTCATGCTGTTACACCTCCAGCCCGGGAAGGAAGAAAGAGGGAGATTGTTGTTTTGATTTTTAAATATTTGGAGGCACCCAGCACTCCTGAGGCTCCCGTCAGGCGGAGAGGGTTATCTGGTTCTTCCTTCCACTCCTGCGGACTGAATCCAGAGGCCGTGGCAGCCCCAGGGCTGGTCGAAGCGATTCTGATATTTCTCCCGGTCATTGGCACGAGCCCTTTAGCAAGTGCTTTGGGACCCACTCGGATGAAAAGCCCTGCACAGATGCAAGACCCTGATCGTTGCCAGTCCAGCGCTGAACGATGCAATGCACCGGAACTTCTGCTCCTTCCCACGGGAGGTCGTTTGACAGCCCGATCGATTGAATCTTAAGGGGAGCCTTCCCAATACTCTGCTCACATTTTTCTTTGCTTTATTAAACAACAACAACACTATCCATCTTCAAAGCATGTCGCCAGCTTGTACCGGTTAATGCTTCACACCCCTGTGGATGAAGGATGTACTGTAACAAATCCATCACCACCCAGGTGAAACAAGCCTGGCTCCTTGGAATGTCATGGTGACAGCGAGGAACCAAACCCTTAAATCATCAGTTGCTACAACTTGAGCTGAAGGAGAATCTGTCCATTAGCGGTTAGCAATCTAGGGCCTGTGAGACACCCATGCGCTAGAGAGGGGGCCGTGGCACATACACGCTAACCAGGGGTGACGAGGTGGGGTGTTCTCCAGTGAGTCTCACTGTCCTGTACTAATAGTGTGTGCACCTCAGTTTCCCTGTGTACTGCACCAGTGCCTAGGTGGTGGGAATTGGGAGTGTGACTTTTCTTGCGGCTCTCAGGGCAGGTGAGGCTGCCCAGTTGCCTGCATGTAAGCTATGGCTGATGCCACTGTTACCATGGCCGAAGCCATGGAGGTTTTTTGCACTGTTACCAGGGCAAAAAACCTCCATGGCTTCGGCCTTCCTGTGTCTGACCTCAGAGCATTCAGCATCCCCATTCGCTGTGCGCTTCCCATAGCAAGTCCACCTGAGTCCTGACTGGCTTCTTTTGGAGCAGTTTCAGAGCATCGGCCTGGTGACTCCATGACACCAGGTCATTACAGTATTATCCACATGGAGAAACCGAGGCACAGAGCAGTTATGTGCCTTGTCTGAGGTCACAAAGGCGAGTCCCTGTTAGAGCTGAGATTAGAATTCAAGCACTCCTGCTTCCTTTTTCAGGGATGGGAGCACAGATCTCCAGCTGCATTCAGCGTGCGTACGCGATCGTGGACAGAGAGACTGGTCTCCATCAGATCTCTGGACTCGTATGGGCTTGAGGAATAAAATCTCCTAGCAAGTCTTCACCAAGAGGAGAGACATAGTTTTAGGAGCCAGTGGTTTGTGGGTCGCTCCAGCCATTGTTCCTTGCAAGCTGGCTGTAAGCCACCCAGGGCAAGATTTTGCTAAGCATCTTGGCAGCACAATCCAGTGGTTTCATGGATTACCAGAAGGTTGAGCATGCACCTTTAAGGACACCCACCCTGCTCCGAACGCTCAGCGGTATGGATTGTGGTTTGTGGCGAGATGGGCCAAAACAATAACAAGGGAGAGAATAACGCTGAGCGATTCTTTCTTTCTTCAAGGAAATCGTTCATTAACAAAAGCTATTCCCCTAGCTCCAGTCCAGCAAGAGCCATGAAACCACTTACGGGGCATCCAGGCAGCCCTCTTCATTGTGCTTTCAATTTGTTCCCCTCGGTCTTTCGCCCACGCCCTTTGGCACGCTCTCTCTCTCCTCCTTGTCCTCTGTGGCTCAACTTTTTCTCTGGCAGAGGCTGTTTGCTGGGGACCCCACGCGGAATGAGGGGGTGGCCTTCGGTTCTGTCCCACGCCACAGACACCTCCACCAGCAGCACGGCCGGTGACTGGCCCCGGCTCTGTTCGCTGAACGGGGGGGAGCAGGCAGTGTAGACTGGAGTGAAGCGTGTTCAGTGTCATGTCTGCTAAGGGCATTTGCGACCACAAGCTCTGCTTTAAACTGGCTGCTTGTTCAGGCATGGCTCCATGGGGTAGTGTAGCAGGGCGACAACTGACCCGGCGGCGCCTCCTGCTGGTCGTCCTGGGAATTAGCTCTGTCCACTCAGGAGCACCCTCTGCGGGCCTTCTCTCGGGGTTCTGCCCCCTGTAGTCTCGCTGGGTCTCCCCTCCCCGGGGAACCCCCAACCCCCTATCCCCACCTCACCTCAGTCCTTGGCTACTGCCAGTCACCATCTAGCCCCCGCTCACTGGGGCGGACTGCAGTGTAATTGCCACTCATCGTCGACAAGGAGGGTTTGGACCTCCTGCCTCTGCCTACCCTTGGGCTGCCCCCTGCAGCCCCAGTACCTTTTCTGGCCTTTAGCAAGGCCTGCAGCCTGGAGGGTTTCCAGGCCAGAGCTCCCCAGCTCCTCCTCTTTCCCCCGCCCTGCTCCAGTCTAGGTACCCTGCTCAGCTCCCAGCAGCCAGGCCCATCCCTCTCAACCTCTAGAGAGAGACTCTCTTAGCTCCAGCCGCGCAGCCCCTTTATAGCCCCTGAGGCTGCTTCCCCAATCAGCCTTTCTCCAGGGCTGGTTTTACTCCTTCAGGCAGGCGCGGGGTGGCCACCCCGCTACAGCCTCACAGCCAAGCTTTTCACGGGTGATTTGGGGTGCCACAACTTGAAACACCTCACAGAGTCGCTAAGGATCCATATGACCATCCAGTCTGACCTCCTGCATATCTCAGGCTGAATCGGAGCGCAGCGTTTAGAGGGACGTCCAGTTTTGATTGTAAGAGGCCTGATTTTCGGAGGGTGGGTGCTCGACAGATCCTAAAGTCCCCTTGTACGATGTCTCAAGCTGAGCACCCAAAATTTGAGGCACCTAAAGCCAGGCCAGGCCTTCACCGCTCTGTGCCTCCATTTCCCCAGCTGTCAGACAGGGTGATAATGCAGCCTCACCTCACGGGCTGGGGGAGGGGTCAGTGATAATCAGTTCATTACTGATCATGGGGCACTTAGATCCAGTGGTAACGAGGGCCGGATAAGTGGCTAGCGCCCCGTGTGAGAGATGGACTCTTAACTGTGTGTGCCAGCTCGCTCAGAGCTAGCGTGGGTATGTCTCCTTGAGCTGGGAATTCCCCCTCCTGCTCCAAAAGTAGACGAACCCTTAGACTGGGAAAAGACCTGTTAGGCATTTGCCACGTGTCCGTTTCCAGCCCAAATGGAAGCGCTCCGTTCCCAAAGGCAACGCTGACGTCCCCAGAATGGCTTCGTGCTGTCAGCTGCACTCACAGGGAAAACATCTCAAAACGCTCGCCTCCGGGAGGCAGAGGGAAAACTCAGAGCCTGGTTTTCTGACACTGATCAAGAGCGACAGTCCTGGCAAACTCGCTGGCCGAGAAATTCCACTTGGTTCTCGAAGAACTTTCTGATTACAACTAAACTCCCTTGGAACAGTCTAACTTTCCCGCGCCCTGGAGCAGTGACGGATTCAGACGAAGGGGGTTGTTTATTCTCTTTCCAATAACAGAGTGAAAAGTTGTTTTTTTCTCTCGCACTGAAATATTGGTTTGTAATCCAGACAGTACAAACAGGCATAAATCAGTCACTTCGGTAAATACAAACTGTTCCTCACATCCATCAGTATCATAGCAGCTTACGTCATGGTTAGTGTTTTCCTTCCTGCTGGAAGTTCTTATGGGACTTTAACAACCAGATACATTCAGCCTGCTGGCCCTTGTTATTGGTATTATGGTAGGACACTGAACCCACAACCAAACTCAGGGCCCTGTTGTGCTAGGGGCTGTAAAAAGAGACAGTCCGCTGCTGCAAAGAGCTTACACTCAATAATGAGGCAGATGACGGGAGGGGAAACTGAGACACAGTGATTTGCTCAAGGTCATACGGCTCGATCCTTGATTAACAAGGTCATTGATCACTTGGTGATTACCTGTTCTGTTCATTCCCTCTGAAGCACCTGGCGTTGGCCTCTGTCAGAAGACTGGACACTGGGATGGATGGACCATGGGTCTGACCCAGTCTGGCCATTCGTATGTTTTATACAACAGGTCAGCGGCAGAGCTAGGAAGGGAACGCCCGTCTCCTGATTCCCTCTCCAATACAATCTCCACAGGAGCACGTTGCCTCTCACTGCCTTTGGGCCTGCAGCCGGGGGCAGGGCTGCCCCTTCTCCAGTTTCCCAGCAATACCACTTCTTCCATGGAAGAACTTGGCCAGCTCTCCCCTCCACCCAGGTTGGTTCCCTTCCAGGGAGTGGCTTCATTTGCTCCGTTCTTAAGTTTACTGTTGACACCATATGATCAAGGTGTGAGAGGCAGGGACTGCTGGCCTGGGTCACCCGAGATGGGTCAGGGTCACAAGAAGTGAATAGTCCCTGTGACGTCCACTCACTCCAGTGGCTGCTGTCCACACACCTGGAGCCTGCAGAAACGAGGCACGGGTTGTGGGTGGCTGTTAGCAGGCGCGGGCCATTCCCTCTCTCGGTCTGGCACTGGCGGGCACCCTGCGGAGCAAACTGCACTAAACCCACTTTCCTAGAAATGCCACGAGCCGTCCCAGAGGCCCTGGCGAGAGCCGAGTCACAAGGGTGGGTCTGGCTCTGGATTCGGAGCCGCCCCTCCCAAAGGAGCAGGGATGCTTTATCGCAGGACTTCTGTTGGACCCATTTCCAGGTCAGCTAGTGTTGGGATCAGAGGCAGGGGAATCCAGCTCCTGGTTCCCATGCTCACGTACAGCGCTGTGCACAGAATGGAGTAGGAAGCCAGGGCTATTCTAGTGCGGGTTTGGGAAGCAGGACTTAAAGTAAGTGGAAGCTGCGGGTGGTCCTGCACTGCTGTTTGGTTTGGCACAGCAGCAGGTCCCTCCTCCTCGGGGTGGGGGGGGTGAGACCTCCCCCCCGCTGTTTCTCTCTGCTTTACCGCTGCTTTATCGCCTCCCCTGCCTCCATGATCAGTGTGGAGAGATCAGAACCTGCTGCTGCTACCAGGGGCTCTGGAAGCCGCAGACCTAGAGTTTGGTGAGAAGGGATGGGCCAGTGAAATTGTGTCTCCTGGTCCAGGAAACCCCAGAACATAGCTGGTTCGGATCCGGGCTCCATCCCACTCCAAGCACCACATTTGATTGGGTGACGGGGAGGGGGTCCCAGTTTGGGCCTGTCTGTAACTTTAAGGGAACAGGGAGCAGGCGCATGATTGCTAAGCAGCCCTTTCCCTCCCCCGTAGGATGCAGATCAGGAAGGGAGGAAGAGCCCAGAGTTTGCATCAGCAGCTTGAGATAATGGCGAGTGGTGCTGACTGTTCCGAATCAGACTGGGTTAAGAACAGCCTTCCAGTTTGGGAAAAGCTCAAAGGGAAGAGATCTGGCTTGCTTTACCCCTGTACTGTTAAGGGAGATGTACTGCAAAACCACATCGCAATGTGTATACCACACGGCGGGGAGCTGCTTTCGGGTGTAGAGCAGCAATAAGGCACAAGTCAGGCTCTGCCAGGAGGAAGAGGTGCGTCTGAGCAGAGCAGAGAGCAAAGCCGGTCAAAGAGAAGAACACGGTGATTAAAAGCCGAGACGGAATCGCTGTATTGGCAGAACCTAGAGGGAGGCGTTGTGTGGGGTTAGATCTGTCTGAGCCACCTTCTGCCTCCTGAAGCCAACCTCCTGCCCTGAGATCCGATTTGCTTCTCTATGCAGGGGCGTGCATGGGAATTAAAAAAATGGCCACTTTTGGAGGGGCACTTTCTGTGTCCCCTGGCCAGAGGAGCTGGCTCTCTTCCCCCCCCCTCCCCCACGGCCAGAGGACAACAGAGGTGATGATGGCTCCTGATGGGACAGGCGGATGTAGGCGCTAGCTATGGTGGCTCTATGGCTGCTGGGGACTTCCCCATCCTGGGGAGGCCACAGTCCTCACTGGGATTTAAATGGTGCCAAGGCTTCACAGGGGGCGAACTTCACCCCAGTGCAGCGTGAAGTCTCTTGGCCTCTGCAGCCCTGATCTGCCTGCTGGCCCCTCGTTCTCCGCCTGTGGCTGAGGCTTCCCGGCGATCCTAAGCTCCCCCTGCACAGTGTGTAGCCACAGCTCAGTTGCTGGTGTGGAGCAGCCCACCAGGGCCTTGCCACAAGAGATCCTGGCTTTGTAGCCTCTGCAGTGAGCTTGGGCTTGCTCAGTGGCCGAGAGGGGCTCCTGGAATATCCAGGATCCTATCGCTCAGGGCGTCCCAAAGGCTGTCAAATCGGAGGCCCTCCTGGCCAAGCCAGCCTTGGAATGCCGAGAGACCTGTCAGAACGCCCACAGACCATCATGTGGGCCTGACATCACGGCTACGCGCTATCTCTGGCTAGCCATGTGGCTCCGGATCCTTTCACAGGCACGAGAGCCACGCTCAGATCAAAGCCAGGCTCATGTCTCCCCCTTGTTCTGACTCGGCTCAGCACCAGGGGATGGGCTTGGGGCACACGCTGGGCTTTCTCATCTGCATCCTGCTTACCTTTAAAAACCACCCGGATCCCTTCCACAGCCACTGAGCAAGCCCCACGCAGCAATTCCCAGCTAGTACCCTCCTGCTCCCTCCCTCTCCCCAGCAGCTGGAATCCTTCTGTGGGCTTTGGTCGTGAGAGGCCGGGCTGGTAACACTCTTGCAGTGCCCGGCACGTGGCTGTGTCCATCAGGAAGGTGCGAGATGCAGGCAGGCTGGTGAGAAACTGCTGACAACGGTTCCGGTTTCCCAAAGATTTCATACCCTCAGTTTCCTCTGGCTCCAGAAGCTCCTGTTACGATGTCTTGGTCTAGTGACTGGCCCCAGTGATTATAACGACCTGCTGCTTAGCTGTGCATACACTAGAAAGGCTGGAGTGCTGTAATGTAGACACTTACTCCAGCAGCACAGGGGGTTTTCCATCGCTGGTCTAGATCCGCCACCTCTCCAAGAGGCAGCGGCTAGGGTGATGGGGGAATTCTGCCATAGCTTGAGAAGGTGGCGCACTCTTAGCCTGGCAAGCCAGTTTCCAGTCGTGGGCCATTTCTTCCATGGCGGCCTGCTTCAGGGGCTTGATTCCTCATTGCCCAAAGTGCTGTCGTTACGTTCAGCTGCCCCTCGGAGACCTTGCTGTCCCAGCCGTCCCGCTGCGCTTGCAGCTAACCTTGCTCCTTGGAGCCCAGAAGCTGGGAAGGCAGCTCTGATTGCCTCTAACAAGGAAATATCTAACCTCTTTACAGCTGCTGCCTGCCAGCAGTAAAGAACAACATCTGTGCTAATGCACATAGCTTGGCTGCCAAGCAGCATTTCCAGAATGCCATTGGCCATTCCAGGCAATGCATCAGAAGTTTTCAGCAGTGAACAGACCGCAGCGAGAGCCAAGCCAGCCTTGGGCTGCTCCCACTGGCAAGAGCTCTTCGGTTTTGCTATGAGGCCTTTCCTTGCATTGACAGGCAGCTAGTAGAAAAGGCATTAGGTGGCTCTGCAGGAGTATGGGGCGTTGGAGAGCGTTGCAGTGACCGGATGGGCTGCCCTCTGAGGTGCTGAAGAGACAGTTGCCTTGGTGCAGGTGAAAGGGGCCAGCTGGAGAATGAACTCCTGTGTTTATCCCCAGGACGGGGGTACAGTGTGGGTACAGCCTGGCAAGCTTTTCCCATGGGATGGGAACTATCAGGGAAAACGTCTCCTGCACCCCACTGCAGGCCTTTCCAGCGGGGAACGGCTTCCAGAGGCAAGGCTGTGCAGTGCCGAGTCACCCCCGACCTAGAGCCTGATTAAGTCACACGCGGTGATGAGTCATTCCTGTGCTAGGCTCCAGCCAATCCGCAAACCAGGAGCTGGTCTGGTGACCCTCAGGCCAGGTATATAAGCCCACGGGAAGAACAGCAGCTCAGTCTGCCCAACGTCACTTTATGGCTTGGGACTCTCCCCTGCCTGAGAGTGATGACAGACACCACAGGCCTCAGCCCTGCTCCAGCCTAGCTCCCAGCCCTACTCTTCCTTTGTTCCACACCCACTATTGACTCCTGACTCCAGCTTTGATTTCTGGCTCCGGTTCCTGGCCTGGCTGCCTCTGCACCAACCACTAGGCCCAAATACCACTGCTCCAACACTAGGCCTGGCCCTCCATGTCTTGGCTTCTGACAAAGGGAGTCTAACTCTCCATGTGCAGCCCAGCTCTGATCCCCTCAGTGGAGCTGTGATGGGGTTAGCCGTAGCCTAGAACTGGTTGGCAATTTTTTGATACAATGTATTTTTGCCAATAATGCCGTCTCATCAAAACCGAAACCCTTCACGAAACAGCGTCGATTCAAAGACACACCCGATGCAAACATTTTGTTGTTGTTGTTGTAAACAAAAAGTTTGGCGATTGTTGAGCTGGAAAGGTTGTGTTTTTCGAGACGAAATGACTTTTCGCTTAGAAATGTTGGTAAATATTCACTAGCAGAAGGCTGAAATCGAAACCGAACATTTGGAAATGATCAAATGAAATGGTTGGAGTGACCCAGACTCAATTTGGGGGGAGGGATTTTGGTTCACGAACATTTTTGAGATTTGTATTTTTTGTCCCAATTCCAAATGGGGGGAAAGTTGGAAACGTCAAAAATTCTCACGGGGCGAGAAAAGCTTTTCCCTCTCGGCCCTCCTGTATACATCTGCCCACCGAGAGCAGGACTCCACCCAGCTCCCCATTTCCTATCGGCCACCAAACAGCCATTGGGTGATACAAATTCAGATTAGTGGCGTAGCATCTGCTAATGCAGTTCGCCGGTCCCTGGAGCTATGCCGTCTCCTGCTCAGGAGACAGCCATCCACAGCTTTGGGCTCATCTTCCGTTCCTTGACACCAGCATCTTTCCACTAATGTCGATGGGGTCAGCCTAGATTTACACTGCGCTTGTCTAGGTGCAGGGTCACCCCCGTTTCAGTGAAGACACCTTCATGAGAAAGTTGCACTGGTTTAACTAAACCAGTTTAAAAAAACACATTTTAAGAGAAACTGGTGCAAAAGGCTGGGTGGACGTTTGTTTCTGTTTCGGTCAGGCTCATTTCAATGTAGTGTTAGTTACAGGTGCTGAGTTTTATTTTTCCCTCTGGGTGCTCCCCACCGCTCCCCCCCAAGATCCTGCCCCCACTCCGCCCCGTCCCCGAGGCTCTGCTCCTGCTCCACCTCTGCTCCGCCCCCTCCCCCGAGGCTGCCTGCCCGCTCGCTGCTCTCAGCCCTCCCCAAGCGCCTCCTGCCAGCCGCCAAACAGCTGATCGGAGGCCCTGCCCCGAATAGCTGATTAGTGACCCCATGCTGAACAGCTGTGGCTGGTGGGTGCTGAGCACCCACTTTTTTCTTTTCCATGGTGCTTGAGTCCCGGAGCACCCATGGAGTCACCGCCTGTGATGTGAGTCAATTACTTAAGCTAAACCAAAGTAAGCCACTCTTCACCCCAAAAGAGAGTGCACACTGGGTTTTGCACCAGTTCAGTTAAGCCAGTGCACTCTTGCGTGTAGACAAGCCTAAGTGAGAGGAGAATCTGGCCACCCCCCCCATGCCGAACAATCATTAAACTGTTACAGACTTGTGAGCAGTTTTGATTTAAGTAAAAAAATCAAACCCAGCCACCCTCAGACAAACAGCTGCTTTGCAAAGGGGTTTTGCATGTTGTTTACACATGCATATGAATGATCCCGTTTCAGGAAGCCCGTGCGTCACTGGGGAAGCTGCTCCCAGCTGGGGACTCTGTGGTTTGGACGGTGCAGGACGGCGCTGACTTACTGCGGCCATTGTTCTTTAATTAAAATGCCGCAGTCTGACTTCAGCTGAGGCATGAGGCTTTCCACCACGGTTCTGGGCCACGCGTGCCAGAGGGGAAGGGAGAACAATGGATCCAGAGAATGACCCATGTCTAGATGAACCGACCCCCAGGGCAGTCTTCTCCCTATTTTTTCCATTAATTTTCTTCTTTTAAAAAGCAATGACCCACGGCCTCATGCAGAGGGGCGTGGTGCCAGGCAAACCCAGGACCTTCAGCACTGTTCCCGGCACAGAGCTAAGCGACAGCTCTGTCAGATGTAAGAAGCAGGTTGTTATAATCACTGAGGCCAGCCACAAGGGGGCGATATGATCCCATATACTAAGCTGTTGTAAGATTCTTGGTCTTCTGACCACCATAACATGTCCATGGAAGCCCCCAAGGACGGGGAAACATATGTGAGACAGTCCAAACAGCGCAGGTTGCAGGAAATGAGCAACATTCTCCCCTGGGGGAGGAAACGGGCAACATGGAAGGGGGCAGGGGGCCAAGGCTCCACAGGGACTGATGGCCCCAAAATCTGTGGCTCATGGGTCATCCTCGGCTGCTGGTTGGACAGTCCGTGCTATCTAATGGTCTCAGGGTTTTAAACGGCCACCCATCACCATAGCATCTGGGCGCCTCGTACGAAAACTCAGTCGCAATAGGAGAGTCCCTAGTGAACTTCATGGAGTCTCTGGCGCTTTTCCCTTTTCAAGGTTCAAACTCTGCTTGGGTTGGGGTTGGGGCGGGGTGGTTGGGGACGGAGTTTGGTAGGGGGTTGGGAATAGAAGGGGTGTCCGTATTGTGAGTCACTTTTGGTGGAAAGGAAGGGTCTGCAGCATTTCCCAAAGATGGTCAGACTCAGTCTATTCTCCTGTGGAAGTTCGTTCCACAGCCAGATCCCCTCGGCCGAGAGTGCTTTGAACCCAGCTATCATGTGTTCCATCCTGGGCTGAGACTTGCTCCTCCCCAGGCCTGTGTGTGTGTCAGTTTCTTCCCGGCAGCTGAACCCACACAGTTTTAACGAGCTGCAGGACTGTGCAGCCAGCCCTGTAAACGAGGGGGGATGGCTATGGCGGGCGGGATGGCTCCACCCGCTCTGAACAGCCATGCCTGCACCCCCATATGTAGATGTGACAGCGGACAGCTTTCCTTCGACCGCTGCTTACAAGGAGGGAGCATGCCAGCCAGCTGCCTTTCCTCTGTCCACACGTGCCCCAGCTCCAGTGCTGAGTGAGCACTGCGCGTCTGCTCCTAGCGAAGCAGAGAGCCTCCAAACTCCAGTGTGTTGATGGACAACTCTAGTCTAACCAGGCGCCAGGTGAAAGCACTGGGAAGTAAGGAATACGTCTGCAGCTTGAAGTGTGGATGTCCCCAGCCGTAGAAGGGGGATAAGATCCTGCCTGGCCTCACGGGACTGTGTCCATTTAGATTGCAGGCTCTTTGGGGCGGGGACTGTGTCTTTGTGTAGTACAGCACCTGGAACAATACAGCCCTGATCTCACTGGGGGCCTCTACCTGCTATTGTAATTCACATAACGATTGTGCACAAAGGCTTCGCTAGCACAGTAGGTGTAATAGAAACATCCCTGTGCCAATGTCACTGACTCTGGGTCTGTGTTCGAAGGGGTTGCTCATGCACTGGGCATTTTTGCAGCTTTCCAGCACATGTGAGCAAATATTTCCCTCTGAAGTAGCTGTTTAGCCACAGTTCTTCTTTAAACGGGAGAGAGTGTGTCCTAGTAGTTAGAGCAAATACTAATAGTTGAGCCTCCTTTGGTGTAATCCTAGCGCTGCCACCAACAGCCTTGGCCAAAGTTAGATTTGCGAACTTTGCACAGTTATATTTTAGCCCAGTAATCAAAGGGTTAATTAGTCCAGCGTGTAGTCTGATATGTTGTCGCAACTCGTGTTCTACTCTGCCTTTGGCACCCGAGCAGTTCAGAAGAGGAATATTGGGAGCTGCTGATAAGACCTATGTGGCATCTGAGGCAATGTTAAGCAAATCCAGTCAAATGCAGCTTGACTTTTCAATAGGCAGCACCTAAGTAACAGCTGCTCTATGCCGCAGCTGCTCTGTGCCTCAGTGTCCTCATCTGTAAAATGAGGACACTGCTTTCTTTGTTGTGAGCCAAGTGGCTGGGAGTTCCTTAGATCAAAGCCACTGAGAGCTGATAGTGAGATATGTAGCTGGGAGCACTATTGATTCTGTCTGCACACCATGTGGATATACAGACACCACTGTCCAACCTATGAAACCCTGTTAGAATGCATTAAGCTCGGTATAAAATCTGGGGTGGGTTCTCCTTTAGCTTTCTCCGAAGACCTGGTCAGGAATGTGGAAGGGAGCTCAAAGCAGTGTTGTGAGGCTTACTACGTCTGTAAAGTGATCTGAACAGTCTGCTGTGGAATTAACCTGTGGAACTCATTGCCACAAGGTATCAGTGAGGTCAAGAGATTACTATGTCTTTTAAAAATGATATTTATATGGATAATGAAAACGACCCAATTGGCCATTTGGGGAGTTTCCTGCACTTTTCTCTGAAGCACCTGGCACTGGTCACTGTCAGAGACAACATATTGGACTGGACAGATCATGGGGTCTGATCCAGTCTGGCAGTTGCTCTGTTCCTAAGCACTATCCTTGTGGGTCTAGGGCATCCTTGTCTTCTGCAGGACCGAGCAGCAGTGGAAGCGGCTGAGTTCTGAGCCTGCTTTAAACGAAGTGCCTCAAAGGAGGATTTTGCCTGGCTGTAATGGGGACAGCTGTCGAATGTGTATTAAATAGCAGTTGGTTAACAGAGAGCATTTATCGAGGCCTGGCAAGTTCAGGGAGAGACCATAAGTCCCAATATCACATTCACTTCAATAGCCACTCTCCCGATGAAAAAATGCAGGGCTGCTACCCGAGTGACAGGGCAGCCTGTATGTCCTTCAGCCTTGCTTCACCACTGCTACGGGGACTGATCCCAAGGAACCTTGGCACGGGATGCAGCACAGAGACAAGACGGTCTGTTAAGTGTAGAAGCACCTTTTGTGCAGGGCTGGAGTCATGAGATCCAGAAAGCCAGGGCTTGCCAGGTATAAGCATTTTGAGGCCCAATCCTACAAGGCACCAACTCTGTGATTCTCATTCACTTAAGAGGGATAGGGCCCTTGTTACCACCCTAAAGGTGTCTCCAGTAGGTAAGGAACAAGAGACCTACAGATAAAGAACCCAGATGGTGGTTACTGTTTATATGTCTAGACGGGGAGCTCTTTGCGGAAGGGGGCAGCATCTCTTTATTGCATGGTGCCCAGCACACTGGAGCCCTGATCCCTAGCTGGGGTCCCTCAATGCCACCACAATGCCAATACTAAATAGCCATGCCATATTATTATCAATCCGCGCCATCGTCACACTTGGGAGTCCCAGCCAGGCACCAGGGTGCCTGAGTTTGTTTCCAGTAGCACCTGCTGTCCACACAGATCAGAAGGCACTACCCTGCCCTACACTCCTGGCCAGCCAGTAGCAGAGATGTGACGTGATGGGACACTCACTCCACCTGAGCCCTGGAGGCAAGAGAGGCCAACTGGCCCTGGGCTGCACCTGGAGGGGGCTAGGACCCAATGAGGCTTAGATGGGGATGAAGCTCACCTGGGCAAGAATAGGCCGGGCTTCTCACACCAGGGGAGGAGGTCATGGTGACCCTCTGCTGCTCTGCAGTGAGGAAGGGAGAGCAGCTACCAGCAGGGAGAGCCGCAGCCTGTCATAGGCAGTGAGGGCTGCGCGAATAAAGACCAGAGCTGCTGGGTCACGGGTCCCTGGATTGGAAGCCAGTGTAGGGGGCTGGCCTGGGTTCCCCTACAGCCTAGGTGGCGGTTGATGGGGACTGTTTGGAAGGGGACTTTGATAACACCTCGGAAGTGGGGGAACATCGGTGTGACTTGGCTAGAGGGGCAAAGCGTGGCAGCGCCGGGAGCGTGAGAGAGGCCATGGAGCGAGTGAGTGGGACTACCGCCGGAAGGGGTGTCAGGCCATGTGGTGAGCTAATCCCCTGATGGGCCAGTGGGAGGCGCAGAGCGGGAGGAGAGCGGCGCCCTGTCACACTTGATCACGCAATGCTTTGGTGTTCACTAGCTACGTTGGGCCCGATTCTGTTGTCCCCTACACCGGTGTAAATCAGGAGTAACCCCACTGTAATCAGGGCAATCCCACCGGTGTGAGGTTAGAGTCAGGCCCACTAATTTCCCCCTCCCCCACACCATTCAGAGGTGATGAAAGTTATGCGGCGGTAAGGAGGGTCGGGGGAGCTAAACGGGCCCGATTCTGCTCTCCTGCGACTGCGGCCAGGCTCAGGTCCCTTCCCCTACACTCACGCACCTACCCCCCATGCAGCCCCTCGGAGTTTGGCCTGGAGTCTGGCGACAGCCCCATCGCTGGCAGGGGACTCCAAGTATCAGTGTTTCAATAAGCAAACATCCGGATTCCCCTACATTTACGCTCGTCTGGTCCCAGTTAACTCCACTACGGAGTCAATCCTGGTGTGAGTGGGAGGGAAATCAGGCCCTGCTCTATCTGCAGCGTCCAGGTGTGAAATCTCAGGTCGTGTGTTCAGGCCAGAGAACCGACAGCTAAACCTCTAGATTTATTGAACCAGTAATGCCATCAAGGCAAAATGGTGTCTCAATTATTGATTGAAAAATAACCTGCACTTTATTCAGGTCGTCCTTTCTGGGTCTGCCTTCACTTGGGTTCTCGGTGTGGCCTCTCTGAACCAGACCCACGATAAGGACCTGTCATCATGGGATCCCTGTTACACTTTGCTCACGAGCATGTTTTCACGCCCGTCCTCAGACTACTTCATGCAGCGGGTGCCTTTTCTTTAACCCGCATGGACCCCTAAGGAAATCGCCGCTGGACTGATCTAAACCTCCTTAAACAAAGTCAAGGGGCCTCTTCCACCGTAAGGCTGCAGCCTTGCTCCTGGCTAGTTCAGTTAATGTCAGTCCGGGATCCGATCTCCCCCTCCTCGCAATGGTCTTTTGGTGCCGACTTCCCCTGACACCAGCAGAAATGGAGATTAACCCTACCTCAGGCAATGCAGCAGGGTCAGAAACCACCTTCCTGGCAGCTGATACCTTGAAACTTGAAGGCTCTTCTTCAGAGGGTGAAATTCACCCCGGGCAGAGGGCTGCCCCCATTAAGTCCCATTTAAATGCACCACAACGGCTTGAGTGGGGTATGGGCTTTGTGCCAACTCAGTCTGTTTCACTGTCCTGTGCTGAGAGCTGGCACAAGGCCCTCGGAACAGCACGGCCTGCCCCTTTAAAGGCCAGGAATAGGCCTGGGGCCAATCAGCGGTGTTCGGTTAGCCCCGCCCCACCATACCCATGGAGGGGGTGGAGTTTAAAAGGAGGAAAGTCGGGCAGAAGGGTGGGCTGGCTGGAGACAGGCTGGGTGGCTCTGAGGACAGCACAAGGCAGGGAGAGGCGAGTGGGAGATGCCAGGCAGGAAGGCCTGGCAGGGGCTGCCCAGGAAAGCGAAGGAAGCAGGAGCAGGCCCAGGCGGGGCTGAGGGGAGAGGTGGGAAGTCGCCCAGGAAGGGCGAAAGATGAGCCCACAGGGTGGGCAGAAGAGTGTCTGAGATTAGAGGAGAGAGGACAGATCCCTCAGGAGGGAGAGGCTGGGCCCGGCTGGAGACTGGGGCAAAGACGCTGCATTTTGTTCGCTTTGCACTGAGATATCCTGCTGGACTCTTGTGAGGGGCTGGGCTGGAGGGTGTCACCGGGGCACAGGCTCGGTGCTCTGCAGCAACTCTGAATCAAACCCAGGCAGGACCCTCTTCAGCGGGACCCTCTCAGCTCACACCCTCACTAGGGTACGTCTCCTTGGCTTCAGCACCTCCTGGGACCGACCTCAGAGCCTTCAGCACCCCTGTTCCACGCCATGAGCCCCCCGTAGTGAGGCTGCCTGAATCGGAGCCCGGGGGAGGCTTTACCCCCCCCCCCAAGGGGAGTCATGCACCCCCAGCTTCCACCGCCAGCAGTGACTCAGCCAGCAGTGTAAAACAGCAGGGTTCATTGGTTGTCTGGAGCACAGCGTAGGCACGTTCTTTGTTAGCTCCGAAAACAAGAAAGTACAGCAAAGTTCACCTGGGTCAACCCCAGAGCCCAAAGTCCTGGCTCTCCCCCCGACCCCAGAACAGCACAGCGAGATGTGCTTCCAACAGCCGACACTCAGTCATGCCCATGTGCCCCTCCTCCATCCTTTGTTCCTCCTCCCGGACAAACAGGGTCACATGGCCTCCACCTCGCCTCTTTGTTCTCCAACTTGTCGCAGCCCGCTGGCTTCTTGCAGAGGGTGGGCTCCCCCCGGCCATCAGTTGTAGATCAATACCTTTGTCTCACCCCCTGGTTAATCATGCAACACATAGGGGAAACCGAGGCACACACACACTATTCATACAAAACAGTCACAGAAGACCAAGGGGAAATGGAGGCAAATGTGTGGCAATGCCCTGCTATGCTATGAGGGGGCTATCTGGGATATTGAGTCTCTTCCCTACCTAAGCTTTTGGGTAGGGTCTAGTGGGTCATGGTGACCCTCTGCTGCTCTGAATACCATGCTGGATTCCCTGGTGTACGTCAGTCTCTGATGATGCAGGAACCAGAATATACTCTAGCTCCCTCTCCTGTAGGAGCTGTGCCAAGCCCCAGCCTGCCCCTGCCTTGGCCCCCACCTTGCCTCAATCCAGGTAAGCCGGTCGTGACCCTGGGCGCCAATTCCTGGCCTCTGACATGGACATCTGGCCTCTGACTCTGTTTCTGACCTGGGCGCCAATTCCTGCTCTGACCACTAGGCTGCCTAACTCCTGCTCCAGCCACAAGGCACGACCGTCCACGTCCTGATCACTGCCAGCTGCACCAATTTATGGAGGCGCACACGGACTGCATTGGAAGGGAGAATTCTCCCCCCGCAGGATGGACAGGGCTGAAGACCAAGTAGGAGTTGGGGCTGCTTTATTTTGACCTGTTAGCTGCTTTTCATGTGTCAACCCGCTCCATCCCTCTGCATGCCAGATACAATTGCGGTGTACCCCACTGATACCCCGATCGGTGCAAGTCACACAGCTACTTTCTGATCTCTTTATGTGTATTGTATGGCCTCCCACCACCACCGTTCACATCGCCCCCGAGCCTGGCCCAGACCATCTGGGGGGAGCTGTTCTGCCGAGCTCTTTGCAGGAGTACCCTGTTCTCCAAGTTACCCTTGTGTTCACTCCTTAAACTAGTGCTTTGCTGAGGGTCTTCCATCCCTTCGTGGCAGGAGAATTGTTTTTCTTACCTGAAAAGGAAAAGGACAGACCATATAAATCAAGAGGGGAAGGAAGTGACAGGGTAAGGAGGATGATCTAGTGGCTAGGGACCAAGACTCAGGATGCCTGAGTTCAATTCCTAGCTCCGCCTCAGATATCTTGTGTGACCTGGGGCAAGTCACTTAACCTACCCAGTGCTTGAGTTCCCCATCTGTACAACGAGGGGCCAGGGCTGTCTCTGTGTTCTGTGTCCGTACAGCACCTCACACAACAGGGGCCTGGTTCATGACTAAGGCTCCTACGCATGACGGTAATGCAGATAATTATTGGTAGTAGTAATAATAAATCTCTTCAGTCATCCCGGCCCGCAGTGCATGCTGGACATTTTGCCCCTGCTTAGCCACAGAAGAAGGGCTGCCGTTAGAGTCGTCCCAAAGCTCCCATGGACAAAATACAACTATCTTAGCGGCTTCTGGATCTAGGATATTGCAGCATTCGTGCCTCTCCGCCTTCCCTGGATGGGTTGGACTATCTCAGCTGGGAAGAAGAAGGGCCGTGTGCTCTGTTCTCCCTGCTCTGTTGTGACCTGATCCCTCTGTGCCTCACTTTCCCCCTCTGTGAAATAAAAATAATAGTAGCCCCTTACCTCAAAGGGGAGTGAGGAAAAAATTATTTAACGGCTATGAGGTGCTTGGCAGCTGTGGTGGGCAGTGTAATAGAAAAGCCTGTTTGGGTGGAGAAAAGTGTCATAGGCCCTATACAGCTAATAGAGATTCTCCTTTCCCTCAAGTGGGGGGGAGGGAGCTACGCTGTTGGAGCAGGAGATATGGGCACTATCCCAATGGAGTTCTGCGAGCTGTAGGGTACAGCCTACAGCATCCAGCCTCTGTACATGGGCTAGACTGGTGCTGCATTGCGATTTGCTGCCGTTCCCGCTACCCATCGGCTCACTACGCCCGTGTGACGTTATGAGTGTAATATAGTAGCTCATTGAAAGATGACAGGGCCAGAAAGAGTTAATTAACTCACCGACTGACCTGACCTATGGCCGAACTAGACTGGTTAGGAAGATAGGTAAATGAATAGAGCTTTGAACTGTAAGTCTGCATTGTTAGAGGTAGACGGGGAGATGTTTGCTCAGGGCTTGTGATGTCAGCAAACAAGTCTTGTCTATTGCTACAGCTTTAATTCAAAGATCAAAGAAGGAATATTAACATTTATGATGATACTTGAGGGAAATAGTATTATTGTCTCTATGTCTCTTTGAAGGTTGTGGTAACCTGTATCTGAACTGTTTAATGGATAAATTACCCTGTGCTAATTGCCAGGATGTTTAGAAGAAGGAAAGTTGAGCCTGTTGTTTTCTCAGGCCAAAAGGCTGCTGGAAATGTATAAAAACCTTGGGACACGATCCTGCTTCATCTCAGATCTGCTTTGGGTTTCAAGAGGGGGAAACCTTAAGCCACAAGGATTGAGATTCCCAGTCACTGACTGGAGTCACCCTGAATATGGACATTGGACTATAACCTCTGGACTATTTCTAAAAGGACTTTTGGCAACTACAAGTTCACCTCTGCTATGTATCTGAACCTCAAGAATTGAATTCAAGTCTGTCTGTATATTGATCTTTTAACCAACACTCTCTCTCTTTTCTTTTTTAATAAATTTTAGCTTAGTTAATAAGAATTGGCTATAAACGTGTATTTTGGGTAAGATCTAAGTTATAATTGGACCTCGGTGTGTGGCTGATCCTTTGGGATTGGAAGAACCTTTTCATTTATATGATGAGATAAGATTTTCAGTAATCATCATCATATCTGACAGGTGTGTCTGGGCGGAGGCCTGAGGCTGGGCACTTTAGGGGAACTGCGTTGTTTGGACTTCTGAGTAACCAGTGAGGTACTATAGAAGCTGTTTTGTGCTGGTTGGTAAATCTAAGTATTGGAATATCCACCAGTGTTTGGGGTTTGTCTGCCCCGTTTTGTTTGCAGTTCACCCTGATTGAGTGACCTCAGCTGGCTCCCAGGGACAGCACCGTCACAGCCTGTGAATGGCGCATGGGGCTCGTCCGAGCTAACACATGTTCTGCTATCGTTACCCCGGCCTCCTTCCTTCCTGGGGCTCCTTTGTCTCACCTGCCTTGTCCTTTTCCAAACCTTGTGTACTAATGGTAACACGGCTCGGTCCCAGCCAGGATCAGGGCCTCACAGTGCTGCACATACACATGGTGCGAGGCGGTCCCTGTCCCAGAGAACTTACAATCTAAACAAACAAGCCAGAGGCAGGAAGCACAATCCCCATGTGACAGCTGGGGTCACAGGTTTTTAGATTCAGAGATTTTTTTTAAGGCCAGATCCTGGTCTCATCAGGATCATTCAGTCTGGCCTCCTGCATAGCCCAGGCCAGGGAGTGTCCCCCAGCAATCCTGGCAGTAAGTGTCATCATTTGTGATTGAAGAAGTGGGTGGGGAAGGCAAGGAAAATGAGACACAGATGTTAAGAGAATTGCCCGGTTCCGATTGTGGCCGAACTCAATTCTCAGGAGTCCTTGTCCTGTGCTTTAACCAGCAAGCCTGTCTCCTGGGCCTTGACTTAGTGCATTTCTAAATTAAGACTCCGTTTGTTTGCGGAGTTTTTTAAGCCGGGGTAATGTTCTCCGGAACACTAAACAAAAGGCTCCGAGGAGCTCTCCGATTCATTTGAGAACAGGGGGGCGGGGAAAGAACCCCAACAAGCTACGCCAGTGCTAAATCAACAAAGCATCCCGGGCTCTTGACACAGCTTTCCATTACAGCTCCCTGCAAAGGCAGACGGACGTGAATCCAGTCTCGGCAGCCGGGGGATGCTGAGCTGCTCGACCACAATTTACAGGGTGGCATGACTCCAGCGGGAGCAGACTCGTTTATCGACGGTCCAGCGTAGAAAGCTAAATTGGACTTTGCCGACGCTCCCCACGACCCGTGGATTAGGAGCGTTCTGTATTTCTGCCTCTCCTCTAGCTAAGCGGGGAACTCTATTTCGGGATGGTTCTTTGGGAAAAGAGAAACAGCAGAGCAAACCAACCCGGCCGTCCTCCTGTCCGTCATTTCCTTACCCCTTGCTCTGCGACGGCTCATTCTGGGCAGACGTTTGTCCCGGCCAGATATTTCAAAGCAATTTGGGCCTTGTGACGGATAGACCCCAAGTCTATTGACTCCTACGGTGGAGTCCTCTCCACCAGGCAGCCCTGCCCCGCTGAGTCCCTGAGCAAGAACAGGGATCTGGTTTGGGAGAAGAGGAATGTAACCTATCAGCTCCATGTGGCACAGAATGGGCGGGAGGAGGGAGTGATGTGCAACCTGTGTGGAGGATCGGAGCCCCTAGAGATGCACAATTCTACTGGCCCATCCAGTCCCAGCTAATGCAACATCATTCCCTACAGACCGTTCCCTGGCGGCTTTGATGGGCTCTGTGCCGTTCCACAGCAGCCGGCGCCGGGTGCCCTGCAGCGCTGAATTAGGGAAGGTCCCAGGAATGGCAGCATGAACTGAGAACAGGGCTCAGGCCTACAGCGGTGCTGAAGACCGGTGCAGCTTTGTGATCGCACTCCAGCATCCTGCACTCGGCCAGTGTGGCTAACGCCTCGGACCACACGCCATGCAATGAGTTATTCAAGGCTGTGGCTGGGTCTATTAATCGTGATGAATATTAATACACGGTTTATTGGTGGAGCCTTAATTTAAGCTCTGATTTCACACACACCCTCTTCCCCTGGGCTGCTTGGGGAGTGCTTACCAGGCAGATTTGGGCCTGGCTGAAGCTGACTCAGTGTCTCATTGTAAACACCTTATCTGGCTTGATGGGAGAAATCAGAGCCCCCTTCTGGGCATCTCACTTAACCAAATCTCTGCTAGCCCAGGCAGGGCTGACAAGAGGGGAGCCCTGAGTTCATGGGAGGCCCCCAAAACAGCACATTTCACTTGATGGGCTGGATTGCAGGGGCCTCAGGCACTGGGGCACACTGTGGTTTAGTCTCCTGAAGCCTGTAATACTTTGGTCTCATTTCAGTCGTTGGGCCTGGTGTGTGTGTGTGTGTGTGTGTGTGGGGGGGGGGGATCTCAGTGATCCAACCTTCCTGAGCTGCAGGTTAGAGAGAACTCTGAAGACATCTACACGCCCCCTGCAGGGCCTGGCTGGTGTCCTGTTACTCTTCCTTTGCACCCGTAGAGTCATTGCGTCGCAGGATCTCAACGCGCTGTACATAGGTGCGGGAATTTAGCCTCTCGATCCCTCTCCGGCAGGCAGGACTCCAGCTGAGCGGCCTGGCTGGGCTGTGCTTTTTCTCTCTTGGCTGCATCTGTTGCTCCAGAATCTCAGCTTTCATTTCAGAATGTTTCTCGGGGCGTTGTGGCGGCAAAGAGAGCCTTCGAATGCTAAGCCGATGTCTGCCTGAGTCTGCCAAGAGCCTGAAATGAGAGCCAGGTGGGAACTGGTCCTGCTCGTTGCAATGGGTTGTTGGTTCTGGTAGTGCCGAAGGATAACTCATATGTCATTATTGTTAATCCTTTAGCTGCTGATCAAAGCATGCCCGAGAGAGACTGTCGTAATCGGCAGATCTGCACAGTCTACTGAGAGCGATCTTTCATTTTGGCAGCACAATTGGGTGGAGTTGGGAGAAGCACCACCCTTCTTTTCCGCCAAATCAGATTCCTGGACATAGGGAAGTATCCTGTGATCTCCTGGCTCTCAACCCAGGGCCTTTACTACCTCTCATGCCTAATTAGTGATTACTTTAATTGCACAGTTACAGCTGATATCCAAGATGACAGGCAGGACAGAGCACAGGTGGATTAATATCCTCTGAGCTCCCATTCCCGCCATTGTCAGGAGAGGTGGCTGATGCCTGAGCTCCCGTCAGACTGTCTCACAGGCCTTGGGGATCTTTTTGAGCCTTTCAGCAGCCCTGGCTAACCATCTCGCCTCCCACTGCTCCTGGTGCCAGCTCAGCTCAGCCTGTGCAGCAAGCCGAAGAAAGGGAGATAATAGAATAAGGAGGAATATTAAAAAGGTCAGGATCATCCCAGGGCAGCGCTTTGATTCGCAAGGCCCGTTCGGCAGCAGCAGGCTCCCACTGCCGCCCGTTCTTATCCAATCCTGCAAAGCTCCCTTTGGCCAGCCCCGGCCCTGCTGCGCCGGCATGACTCCATTGACACAGAATCTGAGAACTGTCAGGCTTGAAATGTGGTCGAGTCCAGCCCCCTGTGCTGAGGCAAGGCCAAATACACCTAGACCTGCTCTGACAGGGGTTTGTCCAGCCTGATCTTAACACCTCCAGTGACGGGATTCCACAACCTCCCTCGGACGCCTGTTCCAGAGCTTAACTGCCCTGAGAGTTAGAAAGTTTTTCCTAACATCTAACCTAAATATTCCATGCCATCGCTTAAGCCCATGACTTCTTGCCCTATCTTTAGCAGAAATGCAGAACAATAGATCAGTCCTGTTGATAACAAACCTGAACAGATCTGAAAACTGTTCTCAGGTCCCCCTCAGTCTTTTTAACCTTTCCTCACAGCTCAGGTTTTCTCAACTTTTTATCATTTTCGTTGCTCTCCTCCGGACTCGCTCCAATTTGTCAACATCTTTTCTTAAGTGTAGTACCCAGTGTAGAGGAAAATTTACAGAGGGCCTTTAGATCTTTGGTCAAGTTGGTAGGCCTGAAGTATTAGCGGAGCTTGCTTTTGTGTGCAAGGGGCATGAGGAGGAAAAGTGGAAAGTCCGCAAAACAGAACAATGGCTTGCTGTGTACAGGGGGCATGAGGAGGCGAGGTGGAAAGTCCCCAAACATAGCCAAGCTTGTTAAATATAACCACAATGGAAGCGTTAGAAAAGTCAAACCGCAAAAGAACGAAATTGGGAATAACAATAACAGGAAAAGCCAAACAAGGGAGATGATTGTTTCTTTTCGCTTTTGACCTGTATTAAATTTTGCAATGTATTCCAAATAAGGTAATTAATACAGAAGTATGTGTAATTTGTCTGTGGCTTTAAGCTTTAAAAGGCTTGCGTGTTCCTTGAATCGGGGAGCAGCTACTGAGAGCTGTTCCCCCCCCTGCACGCTTGTAATCAATAAAGGTGCCTCAGGCTGATCTGATCCAAAATCAATCGTGTGGTCGATTTTCCACAACACCGGAACTGGACACAAAACTCCAGCTGAGGCCTCACCATTGCTGAGTAAAGCAGGACAGTTACCTCCTGAATCTTACATACCACACGCCTGTTAACACAGCCCAGGATGAAATTGGCATTTTTTTGCAACAGCATCACCTTGTTGACTCATATCTGAGAGGCGATCCACTGTAACTCCCAGATCCCTCTCAGCCGTGCTGAAAATGGGGCATTTTGACATTGTTGGAACGTTTTTCTGGTTTTCTTCCAGAATGAAATTCTAGCAAGACTGACCCTATTTCACAAAGTGTTGCAATTCCAATGGAACTGCTTATTCTGATGGAATACGGTCCTGTTGAAATGTCTCAGACCAGCGCTAGGCGATCATTTTACTGCCAATTAAAACTGGGTTGGATGCCGTCAGGAGAATGTTTTCTCCATCCAGCATCTTTCGTCTGAGGACCTCAAAGCAGCGTCCAAATATCAATACCCTTCCCATCCCTCCCACCCCGCCATGAAGTGGGTAAATATCAGGAGCACCATTTACATACGAGGCACAGAGAATCTAATTGACTTGCCCACGATCGTACAGAATGTGTGAGGCAGAATTGGGAACTGAAACCAGGCATCCGGAATCTTCTCCCCGTATTTAGCCACTCCACTGTGTGATGGCAGCTCTCGGAGTCTAGAGATGCTGACCTCTGCTGTGTGACCGGAGTACAATGCTTTGTAACCCTTTCCAGCGTCAGGTGACTGGAGCTTGGAGGGAAAGTTTAGTCTCTTCCCGGCACTCCTGTATCACACCCCGTGGTGCCCGATGCGCCATTTGGCTAAACAGTTGCCATTTGTGTAACAGGCTGGTTAGGTGTGGAATGTCCCCCTCTAGTGGCTGTTTGCACAGCGTATAGGGGTTGCTCAAGTGATGGGTGGCTGTGCTTTTCAGTGATGGAGATGCCAGGTGCATTCCCTGCTGATGGCATGTGGTGGTGGGAGCTCTATGGATTCGTATGTTACCAGGAGCTATAGCAGGGGAGTGAGAGAGACAGAGAAAACCGAGGGCTGGATCCTCAGTTAGTGTAAATCATCATAGCGCTATTAAAGTCAATTGTCTATGATGCTTTTCACCAGCTGAAGATCTGGTGCAGTATTCTCAATTCTTCCTCTCCTCTCAGCATCACCGCTAGAAACCAGGGCCCCGTTGTACTAGGCACTGCGCAGATCTGTGTGCCAGGAAAGCTCCAGAAGGGGCGACAATGGAAATCAGATGGTTGAGCAGGAAACAGACGAGAGAGGATAGGTAGAGATCATAGATTCATCGATTTCAAGGCCAGAAGGGACCGTTGTGATCATCCAGTCGGACCCCCGGCATAGCACCGGCTGGAGCCCTGTCCCCAAATAACTCCTAGAGCAGATCGTCTAGAAAACCAGCCAGTCTTGATTTAAAAATTCTCAGTGATGGAGAATCCACCACGACCTCTGGTAAATTGTTCCAGCGGCTAATTACTCTCGCCATTAAAAATTTGCACTTTATTTCCAGTCTCGCTTCCACTTCCAGCCATTGGACCGTGTTCGATCTGTCTCTGCTGGATTGACGAGTCCCTTATTAAATATTTGTGCCCCGTGTAGATCCTTAGACTGTAATCGAGTCCCCCCTTCTCTTTGTTAAGCTAAATAGATTGAGCTCTTTGAACACAACAAGGCGGGGTTTGTAATCCGCTCCTCAGCACACATGTCTGAGGCTGGATGTCATGGGGAAGGAGGATCTGGGGGCAAGTGAACAGAGGTTGAGGAAGACGCACAGTTTCTCTCAAGTGGAGTAAACATCCCGTGGCTGGCAGACGGTGTTGTGGATGGTCGTGGCATGCGGCTCCATTCAACTCTGCCCTGCAGCCCTGTCCATTCTCATTCCCCTAACTCCTCGCTGCAGCTTTTCACGCTGCACCTAATTGCTACTTGACTTTTTGAGCGCCGTCCCTGGCCACGTGCCACAGCGTCTCAGCATGATGGAACCGACCGGTGATCTGTCCTGGCCCTTCTTGCTTGGCAGTGGCTGGAGCAAAACTGCTGTGAATGGGGTTTGACTCGATTACATTACACTGCCCGCTTTGCCCTTTGTGAGCGGAGAACATACCAACTCACCTGCAAAGCACTCACAGAACAGCAGAGCCAGACCCTTGTGACCCTGCACCCCTCTAACCTGGTCCTCAGAGGTGGGTGAATCTTCCATGGATCCTTCCGACCCTCCCACCCCCTGGATCACTTTGAGCCGTAAATTGGGTTGGACTCTCCACCAGAGGGAGCGTGCCATGTAACGGGACCCTGCGGCCCGCTGAGCACCCTGCACTCGCAGGGAAGTCAGCAAGAGCTGCGAGTGCTCAGCGCCTTGCAGAACCAGGCCCAGAGAGAACAGCAAGCACTCGATCTCTCACTGAACAGGGTCCGCCAGGGGGACCCGTCTTTGGTACTTACCTGGCCTCCATCACCAGAGCATCTGAGCACCTCACAATCTTTAGCCTCACACACCCTGGGGGGCAGGGCAGGGCTGTTATCGCCATTGCACAGATGGGGAACTGAGGCACGGAACGGCTAAGTGACATGCCCACGGTCACACATGAAGTCTGTGGCAGAGAAGGGAATTGAACTACCAGCGTTTTCTCTACTGGCTGGGATATCCGACCTGCTCAAGCGTAGCACTATATTGCCCTCTGGTGAGTGGAGGCCCACCCAGGCCACGAGCGCTAAGACAGCTCGAGCACCAGGCGCCAGCATCTCTGGAGTGGGAGATCCTGAAATCGACACCTTCCCCTCCCTGCTTGAGCGTAGGGGAGGGTTTGTGTGTGTGCCAGCTTGTAGCAGGAATGCTGGGAGCAGGTCGTGCCCTGTTTGCTAAGCGTTGCCTGCCAGTGCTCTATTGGCTCGATGGGCCCTTCCTTTCACCCGGCCTGTGGTTTTAACCCTTTGATCCCCAGGCTGCTGAGCTCTCAGGAGTCGTAGGCATCCTTTATTTTTCAGCAGGGCCTGGCTATTTCTATCCCTCCACGACCCTCCGCTGAACGGTTAGTGCTGAAGAAAGGTTGGCCCCTTGGCTCCTCTGATCCGACTCATTAGCTTCTGCTGCGTGGAGAAAGCATTGGAGATTTATGACCACATAAAGCAGAGAAGAGAGAGATGGTGCCATTCCCAGTCCATTAATGTAATGTAGTAGCTTGGTGGGGCCTCCTAGGCCAGGGTTAGATTAATAACTGGAAGGTGGCACCTTTCAGTAGGGAAGATTTATGGGAAAAGCTTTATTGCGGGGGGTCATTGCACCCTGCCAGACCTCTGTTATCTGCCGGAGGCCGTGATCGTGTGGTGAGGACTGTCTTGACTGTGCAATAAATCGGGAGCCGGGTTTGCGTTCGGCTTTGCCTGTGAGGTCTGCATGACTCCAGTGCACTGTGCCTACTGCCTTCGGGCGTCGGAGCGTGGCCCCCTCCTAACTCAGCAGTATCCCCTCCAGGTTCCTGGCCAGGACTGTGGAACAGCCAGGAAGAGACTGCCAGACCCACTGCCGCCTACCACCCCTGCAAACCCATCCCCGGTTTTACGCTCGGCCCAGTGCATGCTGGGACAGATCAGTCAGCCCTGTGTGGTCAGTGCAGCCGTTATCATTGGTGCTACAGTACGGGGTGTTCTGCCCCTTTTGGGGACAGCCTGGTGCACACAGCCAGAGGCACCTGGGGCAGTCAGGGAGGGGCTGGGCTCTGTAAACAGGAACAGGCAGTTGAGTAGGGGAGGACCAGAAGCTGAGCTGGGTGCTACAGCTTGCGAGCCCTCAGTCACTGCCTGAGCAGGGCTCCAGGGACTTGGGTTTCTGACTCAGGTTTGGTGGCTCTAAGGCTAGGGCCATATGAACAGAGTTAAGCGGCACCTTCCCCGACCTGCTGGTTGGTCCTCTGCTGGCAGGGGTCAGTCGGGAGGGACACGCCTAGAGGGCCTGACTGAGATCAGGGCCCCATTGTGCTGGACTCATGCAGTAAGGGAGAATCTCTGTCCTGAAGAGCCTGCGCTCTAAACCTACAAAGGAGTATTGTTGTGTCTATTACACCGCTGGGTAAACTGAGGCACGGAGCTGTAGTGCTGCAGCGAGTCAGTGGTAGAGCCAGGAATTGAACCCACACCTCCCAGTCCCAGGGGTCTTAACCGCAAGATCATCTAAGTGTGTCAGCGGGAGGAGGAACTAGGAACTGGACCGTAACACCAGGAGCATTAGCCCCACGGCAGCTGTTTGCGCTGCATACTTCGGGATTAGCTCAGCTCCAGATGGCTTCCATCTCCAGCTCAGCACAGCCTGGCTCCGTAGAGGCCAAAAGGGAGTTTTAAGTATTAGAGAAAAAGTGTCCGGCTTGAAGGAGAGTTACGCATTGGCACTGATTCCCGAGGGGGCTGCGATCCCCGTCACGGGAGGTTTTTAACAACAGGTCGAACACCTGTCAGGGCTGGCCTAGGTTTACTTGGTTCTGCTGACATTGCTCTGGGTCTCAGTGCAGTTCCTGCAGCCGACATGGCTCTGTCTCAGCCTCCATCCATCACAGCTGCACCACCTCAGAGGCAATTTGCTCAAGGTCTTACTGCTCCTCTGACGGTACTTCCGAGCGGGAGGGGGAGATCAGACAGCTGCGTAGAAGGGCAAATGGGCAATGGCTTCTGGAGGAAGGAAGCAGAGGGACCCTGGTTGTTTCCACGCTGTGGGTCTGTCCCTAGCAAAGGAACGGCCCAAATACAAGGAAGAATCACTAACTAGCCAAAGGGTAACAGCAGCATGAGTGCTAAGCACCGGGGCCACATGAACCCGTGTCGTGTCTCGGGGCGAATTGCCCAATGAGCGAGTGAAGTGGGGGAGTAGCAGACCCAACATAGTGTTACCATGTCTCTCACAATCTCCCTTGGTGAATTAATTTGAATTGATTTGGGGAGAAACACTGGTTGGTGGATTGAAAACTGGCTTCAGTGCTATAAATGGAGAGGCAGATCTTGTCCTGCTGCGCTGCTTTCCTGGACCGGGGAGGAGATCCCTTGGGTGTGAAAATCTCCAGGTGGTATAGAACTACTGAAGCAGCTCCTGCCCCACCTCCACGACCAGCCCCAGGAATAGGGGGCATGGAAGAGGTGTCTCTATGCCCTTTTGGAGCCACTGGCAGCTGGTGCAAAGTAGAGCAACCTTGAGGCTGCTCCGCTTTATGCCAGAGATCACTTGGGTAACTGGTTGGACCCAGGACTGACAGATGCAAAGATAGCATAAGTCTACCCTTCTCCCTGCCCCCTCCCGCCCCCCAGCTCTCTGAGCTGCGCTGAACACCGCTCCCATGCAGCCATGGATCTGGGCCAAAGTGTAATGCTAAATATCAGTGGTATCTGTTTGGGGGAGTTGCCTGCTGGCACATAACTCAGGGATCAGTGTTGCGTTTGGTCTTATTTACCATTGCCATGAGTGATCTGGAAAAGGGAGTAAAGAGCATGTCCGTGTGCAGCAGACACTGACTTGTGAGGAGCTGCAAACACCAGGACGGAGAAGGAAGCCAAAGGGGGTGGGAGAGGTTAGAAACTACTGAACAGAGATTGGCATGAGGAGAAATGCAGGCTAATGCACCTGGGGGAAGCCAGGTGAAGGCAGAGGAAGTCGGTGGGAGTCTCCCGGGAAGGTGTGACGCTGAGATAGTGGGGTGAACGTGCCACAGATACAACCAGGGCGAGCAAAGCCAAACGGCAGCAGATAGGCCCGGTGGGGAGTCCGCAGCAGCACAGAGCCGGACAGGAACAGCACCTGGGGTGACAGTTCAGTTCTGGGCAGGTTGGGAGCGAGGGAGCCAGGAACTGGAAACTGTTCAGAAATGAGCAGCAGAACTGAGCAGGGGAAAAGATGACAGAAGCTAAGTGCCGTGGGCTCCGTGGTACTGGTGTGGACCCGTGGCGATCAGAGCACGTACGCTGGAGTCGCAGGGGGCAGAATGTTGCCCTACGTGTATAACGTGGGCGAGAGGAAGTTAAGTGATGGCGATTTGGCTTAGGGGGGGGTTTGCTAGGAGTGATGGGATGCGTCCAAGGAAAGTGTACGCTGAACATCAAGGGGGAGGGATTCGCAGGGGAGCATGCCTCGGGGGGGCACGTATGGCCCAAAGCGAGCGCTGAGTCTGATCCGCAGCTCCCAGGACTCATCCCGCTTGCCCCGGCATGTCGCTGCAAGAAAACATTGTGAACGCTGTCAGCAGGAGCCTAAAAACCTCTGCTGAATCGCGGGTGTTGGTTGCGACCCCCGTGTGTGCTCCTCTCTCTTGCCAGACCTTCCCTCTGCTCCAAGATTGTAAGTGGCTCTGGAACCTGGTCGGACTTGCTGGCACATGCAGCAGCGTGAGCTGACCCAGCCGCATAGTGACCCCCCTGAAGCCCTGAGCGAGCTTAGATCTGGGTCGGAGCCAGCAGGCCTCTGAATTCTGCCTTGGCAGCTCAGGATTTCTTTGTTTCCAGGGCCATTTCCATTGTAAAACGCTGCCCTTAATTGGCCCGTAGACAGGAAATGGCAGAAGACAGCTAGGGCTGCCATTACAACATCAGCGCCCCATGTTCCCCTGGGAACCGGCGCTGCAGACGCCTTTGCAGCGGCTCGGCTTCCTTTCCTGTCCGCTCCCCGGCCAGAGCCGCGAGGCGGACACGCGCCCTCAGTCACGCCTTGACTTCTGTCGAGGCCACATTGCGCCGAATTGAAATCCGTCCTATCTTCCCCAAGGGGGGAGGGGAAAAAGGAGGAGGGTGGCAATGAAAAATTCATGGAGGCATGACTAAAATATGAGCCTTTCCAGGAAAACGGAACGCGTTTTCATCTCCTTTGCCTGGGGCGGGCTGTAAAACACGCCAGGGGCCGGTTTGAGATGAATATTGGGTAGGCCGGGGCAGGTGCTAATGGAATCAGAGCTGCTAATTAAAGATCTGCAGCACTGGGTCATCTCTGACCAGCTCCCCTGTTAGTCCCCACGGGCCCATTCCTGTAGTGCTCCCGGTCAGAAACCTCCAGTCCCTGGGCACTGCAGTGTGCAAACTTTGCTGCGTTGTGCTGGGAACTGCCTTTTAATGCCGGCTCAGGTTGCATTTCAGCGCCATTTAAATCCCCAGCGCACACCCCACTGTTACCTGAACTTAAAGAAGAAATTCCATTAGCTGGCAGCAGTAGGTGGCTGTTATCCTCTGTGCAGACTAACCGCTGGAGGGGAACATGGCATACACGGGCCGTATTTTTCAGTACTCCCTCCGGACCTGGTTGCTGTACACACCAGCTCGTCCTGCCGGTTGGTTCTTTCTGTGCACGGACTCCGTGCCTGCCCCTGGAATTCGCCCGGGCAGGTGGGATTGTAAAACTTCTGGACCGTGACTGTCAGTGCGATCTGCATGGCACCTCGTGGGACGAAACGGAGACGGTCGCACTCTGCCCCGGATTGGTGGGCTTGGATTAGGGTAATTCAATGGTTTGGGGAGTCTTCTAACGGGGAGCAAAATAGCGCTGATTAGAGTCAGTCGCTGCCGCAACCCGAGGTTACTAGGAGCTGGGTGCTCCCTGCGAAGGTGATGGGAGCTCAGGCTGCTCGCTGGGCCGTAGGGAATGCTGGCAAGCGGGCGCATGTGGTGTGCAAAGGCCTGGCGCTAGCTCCGCGCTCTCTCCGGGGAATGAGCTGTGTAGCTAATTGCTTGTGACGCAGCAAACTGGGTCAGTCGCTGCGAAGGAGAGGGGCGCCGCCAACTCTGGGTACGGCAGGCCAGGGAGGAGCTGGAAATGCTTCGCTGTCCTCAGGACACGACACCGAGCGGGGGGTGAGAGCGGGGGGGCGGAGCGGGGCTGAGACTGAAAATGATCAGGGGGCTGGAGCACAGGACTTGCGAGGAGAGGCTGAGGGACCTGGAGTTATTTAGTCTGCAGAAGAGAAGAATGAGGGGGGATTTGATAGTTGCTTTCAACTATCTGAAGGGGGGTTCCAAAGAGGATGGATCTAGACTGTTCTCAGTGGTAGCAGATGACAGAACAAGGAACAATGGTCTCAAGTTGCAGTGGGGGAGGTTTAGGTTGGATATTAGGAAACACTATTTCACTAGGAGGGTGGTGAAGCACTGGAATGGGTTCCCTAGGGAGGTGGTGGAATCTCCATCCTTAGAAGCTTTTAAGGCCCGGCTTGACAAAGGCCTGGCTGGGATGATTTAGTTGGGGTTGGTCCTGCTTTGAGCAGGGGTTGGACTAGACCTCCTGAGGTCCCTTCCAACCCTAATCTTCTATGATTCTATGACTGAGCAAAGCAAGGCTGTAGAGGGCTGGGCTATCTCTCTGTGTTTGTGGGCACGTGCGGCTGTGGTTTTGGTGCTCAGGTGGGCATGCATCTTTCTGGGTGTGTCTGTGTAGTGCCTCTGTATGAGCAGTGATTTTCCCTGTGTCAGCGTCTCCGTGTTCTGGGTTTGGGTTCACCTGTGTGCGTGCTTCATTTCCCGGCCTGTGCCCGCCTGCTCCACTTCCCTCCATGTGCACAGCGAGCTCTCTGCTTCCCTGGGACCCGACTGCAGAGGTGCCCCCAATGAGCTGGGAGCAGAGGCGTTGGCCAGGGTTGGCACCTCGCTGGTTATCTGCCAAGATGCCCCCCTCCCCTCCTGGCCGAAGGAGTCTGACAGATTGGCCAGAACGCGCAGGGAGCCAGAGGTGCATCCCCAGCGTCCCCACTTGCCTTTCTCGCAGCTCCAGAACAATGAGCACGGACCCTCCCGCCGCTGCCTCTTGCCGGTTCACGCCCGCAGGCTGCTGCCTTTGCCCTCGAAGCCCAGAGGATACACAGCACCATAAACCGGCCAGCGCTCGCTTTGACAAAAGAGACAGCTTGGCTGAGCGGCTGATACCACACAGCCTGTGCAGAGAACCTCTTTCTTTTTCAATGGCTCTGAGCTTCCCGGGGTGGCTTTCCCCCCAGGATCACAAAGCTCTGGAAGTGTTAATGAACTAAGCTTCCCAGTCCCCTTGTGAGGGTCTGGTACACCCGCTTCGTAGCTGGGGGAACCTGAAGCGTGGAGAGACCAAGTGATGTGCAGTCACAGAGCGCGCCAGAGCGAGGACTAGAACCCAGGAATCCTGAGCCCTGCTCCTGTGTTCTGACCACTAGGCTACACGGTCACTGCAGTAATACACCCTGACCCCACATGCCTTTGCCTTAGGATGGAGGGGAAGATGCCACCCTCCAGCAGTGAAATGGAGAGCGCAGATGTCACCGCACTGCCTTTGAAATGACAGAGCAGCTGGCAGGGACGTGAAAGGGAAGGGAAGTAGCGTTCCAATTATGCCGCGATTCTCTGAGCAACTGAGAAGCTGCTGCTGCTGCTGTGTAGCGAATGGGGAGCGGAACAGAAGCACAAAGAACCTCTCTCCAGCTGCACGGTGTGCAAACAATAACCCCCAACATCCGAGGGGAATCCGGCACGCAGCCCCTTTGGGAGAACAAGAGCTGAAGATGTAACGCTGGGCAGGGGAGCCTGGGGTCGCCGAGATGTTGACACTTCTTCGAGCTGGGAAAAGCTTCGACACAAAGCATTTAGCTGCTGCTCAATCAATAAAGCAAGACTCGGTTTGGGTTTCGGCTTGTCAGCTTCTCTCTCCCCTGCTGGGGTTGTTTATTAGCATTACAGCAGAGGCCCTGACTCAGGTGGGGACTCCATCATGCTGGGTGTTGCATAAACCCACAGAGAGACAAGCTCTGTATCTATATAGCCAACACAAACGGTGGGAGGGGAAACTGAGACGGGAAGTGGCTTGCCCGTGCTCACCCAGTAGCAGAGCTGGGACTAAAACCCAGGTCCCCGACTCCCAGGCCAGAGCCCACCCCACTGAATCACGCTGCCTCCCAGTGGCTGAGTCTAGGAACCTTTTCGAAAGGGTGGATTAGGTGGGTGAGAGCTGCCCAGGAGGCCTCGGAAAGGGGAGGGAGAGTTGGTGAAATTGACACACAAAGGCAAGTTCAGAGGCAATGTATTGTGCTGCGTAGCGGTCGTGTTGTGTCGGGTGTGAGACAAGAAAAGGCAGGTCTCCCAGAGAGTGTCCTGATTAATGCGACAACCTCCCCTTTCAAAATAGGGCTGCGTCCCATCAACTGTGGTGGACCAAGAGCAAACGAGCTCTTATTCCCATGGGCGGTGACTTGGCACGGACCCTGGGCCTGTCAGTTCACTCCCCGCGTCCGTGGCATCCTGTGACATGGGGAACCTCCTGGAAGGGAAGTAGGTGGCCAACTCCCATTGAATTCCAGCGGGTGCCTAAATCCTTCTGGCCCCTTCAGAATCTCAGCCAAAGTTCCCGCAGTGCTGTGAGTGCCCCCCGTAAAGGGCAGACGTTTTTCTAACACAGAGATCCCGTCTTGGGCTGGCTGACCTGGTCTTTGTCTAACCCGGCTTCTGTTAAAACGGTTTGGGGATATTGGATCCAATGGAGATGAAAGAGCAAATCGCAAGCCCTGCCTAGCCCAAGGCAGGAAGGCCGCGGGCCCTGGGGCCCTGTACACTCCTTGGCACGTTTACCCATTGTTACGGCGATTACTTGGAGAGAAAACTCTTTGGGATAATCCGTATGGCACCGACGGGGTCCTGGAACGTGCTGTTCCAGACAATGAATCATAGTAAGAGCTCACGGGCGATATTGTGAAACAGCCTGTGGAAGTTCTGGCAGATCGTCTCAGCTCCCAGGAGCTGCCAGGCTGGATCAGACCAACGCCCCACCGAATCCAGCAGCCTGTCTCGGAGCATGGCCAGGACCACATACTGCAGCGGAAGGTGCAAGAGTCCGAATCCCCGCAGTGGGCAGCGAATAGTTATTTATGAGTGTTAACGTCCGCTGGTGCTTGTGCAGTGGCTGGTCCCTGGGCTGACACCCCGGATGTGGAATCAGGCACCTCCAGAGCCGAGGTTCCCCAGTTATGGGCTGTCACAATTTATAACCTCTGTGGATCAGGCACAGAGGGTGACTTGTAACAAACTCACGCGTGGGTTACTCTTGCATTATGAAAGGGTAAATAGGAGTGGCTGATTGCCCTTCTCTGCACCAGTCAGTGTGTGTCCTATACCTTAGCACGCCTCCTCTCCTTCGGCTTCTCAGCTACACAGGGCCAGTCTTTCAGTCTCTCCGGCTGTGGGTTTTTCACCAGGCCTCTCTAATTATTCTCACAAGCTGCCCCTGTCTTTCTGCTCCATCTTTTTGGAGATAGGGTGACCAGAACTGACCCTGGTACATCTAGGTAGCGTAGCACAGATGGAGAGAGGCTCTCCGGGTTTGTCCCCCAACTGGTTACAGTTATGTCAGATCCCAGCGACGTATGCCACAATCTCAAATTGTTCCTCCCAAGGCCCCTCGCTTTGCATTTGCTGGCACCGCCATCATGGTGCCCATCCCCCTATCTCTGCTAGGTCCCTCCGACGTTCCTCTCTGTCTTCTCTAGCCCTGATGAACCTCAGTGACTTTGTGTCATCTGCACATGTCCCCTGGCCCCGTTCTCTCCCTCTTCTAAAGCATGAAGAATTACGCTAACACCAGCCCTCGCATGGAGCCTTGTGGGCGCTGCTCCCTTTAGCCATGATGAAAACTGACCATTTGACCCCAGATCTTTGTTTCCTGTCTCTTAGCCCGTTGTGAAGTCAGGGCGACACTTCACCTCTCGGCCTGTTAGTTTCCCTAATAGCCCCTCGTGAGGGACTTTCCAAAGGCTTCTTCAACGTCCAAATAAGCTATATCAGCCATAACTAATCTCCTTTATTCCCTGTGCTCAGAGAACTCAGACAGATTAAAGAGACACCAGATTCCTTTCCCGTCTGTCTAGGTGCAGATATTCTAAGCAGGCTGAGCTGGGTGCAATGGACACTAGCCCCGTAGGGGGTCCCAGGTAATTTTACCTCACCTCTATCCATGGACTGGACGTAAACGTCCGTTTAAATCAAGGGACCAACTCCCTTTGGCTTCAATGGGCGTTGGATTAGTGCACAGCTTCCTGGAGTCAGGCTGCCTGCGTTCTCTCCCAGCTCTGCTCCTGACGCTGGGTGACCATGGCGGAGCTGCTCTGTGGTTACTCTGTGGGAGGCGCTGGGGTCCCTGGGCGATGAGTCTAGCCAGACAGACGCGCTCGAGTGACATTTCCTGCAGCAGTCCTACTGAGGAGGACGCAGGGAATTATTCCCGAGTTGCAGTAGCAGATCCTCTCTCCCAGCTCGGCACAATTATCACTTCACCAAGCTCCTTAAAGAAACCCCCAGCGTTTGACTTTCTGACGGCAGCCGGGATCTGGACGTGCAGCGGCGACACGGGGTCCATTGCCAAGCACCTGGCAGTTTGTCACTAGCAGTCAAGTGAGCTAGCACGGCTGCCTCTGCCGAGGGATTTTCACCTTCCTCAGTTGCATGATGCTAACGTATCCACCAGGGAGGCAGCTCTCAGCCCAGACTTCCTCCCTCAATGCCCCCTGGTTTCTAGCAACTCCAGAACAAATGGAGCAGCGTCAGCACAGAGCATCAGCTTTGCAGAGAATGCTTTCTAATGCGACAGGCCTAGGGTGACCATACATCCCATTTTTGCTGGGACACTCCCCTTTTTTAAGCCCCGTCCTGGACATGCTGACTTTGGGGGGGGGCAAAAATGGGCCTTTGTCCCATTTGTTCTTGCCTGTTGCAAGTTGCTCTGATCAGTTGGCAAGAGCAAAGGGAACAAATGTCCAGTGGGTTGAGCCCCCTTAGGGGGGCGTGGAGGAATGTTTGGGGAGGCCAGTGGCGACACAAGGCGCTGGGTGGTGCCGGGCTCGGGCGATCAGCCCGGGGCAGCGCAGGGCTCAGGTAGTCAGCCCCAACCCCAGTCCCAGGCAGCACAGGGCTTGGGCGGTCAGCCCAGGGTGGCATGGGGCTCAGGTGGACAGCCCCAGTGCCAGGCGCCGTGGGGCTCAGCAGTCAGTCCGGGGCACAAGGCTCAGGTGAGCAGCAAAGCCAAGTGGCATGGTACAGCCCCATGCAGGGTGCAGGATGTCTCAGGTGACCTGCAACACCAGGCGGCTCAGGACAGCCCTACATGGCATCCTGCTTGTGGAGGGGAGGGATAGCTCAGTGGTTTGAGCATTGACCTGCTTAAACCCAGGGTTGTGAGTTCAATCCTTGAGGGGGCCATTTAGGGATTTGGGGCAAAAATCTGTCTGGGGATTGGTCCTGCTTTGAGCAGGGGCTTGGACTAGATACCTCCTGAGGTCCCTTCCAACCCTGATAGTCAATGAAATCTGGTCACCCTATCCAGGCCCTGACTGAGATTGGGGCTCTCTCACTGGTGACAGGCCCCTTTAAGAGGGAGCAGGGCCCACAGCACTAGTGGCTGGCCAGCTGTCTCCCAGCTGGGGTTGAGAGAAGGCACCAGGCCTGTATAAAGGAGAGCTGTGTGAAAACAGACTGAGCAGGGAGGGATTGAATGAATGTCGCAGGAAGGCTCATGCAGTGGGCCCCAGGGAATGAGGGGAAGAACCAGTTTGGCAAGTGCAAGCTAGGCCTAGAAGCAAGGGATTAACTCTGGAGGGGGATCCCCCAGAGCAGGGGTAGGACCCTCCAGTGAGGAGGCCTGGGAGTGGGCTGCAGGAGAAGGCTCACGGGGAGACCTGGGTCCTCGAAGTCTCAGGTAGGAGACGTGGAGAGCGGGGCGCTGGCAGAGGAGCTAAAGGAAGTGGGGCAGAGGGGTTACACAGTGAAGCACTGCAGTGTTGTGCCCGGGTTTTCCTTGGGGAGGAGCTGATTTTTCCGTACGGGGTTTGCTGACTGTGGCACTTTGTGAATAAAAGGCTTTGAATTTTCTACTGAGAGAGACAGTATTCCTTTGCGTGGGTGACTACAGGGGACAGAGGCAGGCATCCTTGGGGTGCTGGAGTCTGCCAGAGGAGGGGCCACCATTTGACACAGGGAAACTGAGGCACAGGGGGAGCGATATGCCCAAGGTCACACAGAGCTGGCAATATAACATGAGTGTCCCCAGCCCTAGCCTGGTACCCCTTCTGCTAGACCTTGCTGCCTCCTGTTAGTTAGCTCAAAATAGTGAGTGTTAGCTGCAAAATGTGCTGCTAGAATTCAGTCTCTGCTCCCATCCCCACCCTTGAGACGACCGCTGGCTTTAAACAGACTCACAGTCACGCTGCCGCTGATTTCAGCGCGTGGCTTGCTTGAGTGATGACTGCACTCCACTGGGTTTTGTCCAGTTTGGAGAAGGAGTTAAAAGATCAGCTAATGCTGATCGGAGCTTCGAGCAAACTTTAGGGACTCTGGTACTACAGGGTTAAGCACGGGGTAGACAGACAGACTATATCAAAATCCGTATATATAGATGCCTAAATGAGCCCCGGGCTTGCCTATATTGTGTTTTGGCTCCTCCGGTTTAGCTATGCCAGTACAGCTGCACGCCCCTGTGAAGTTCACCCTGGTTTCAAAATCTCTCTTCTCTTGTTGCTAACAAATCTTTCCCTTCCTTGTTTTGCAGAGTATTTAAGAAAGCGAGTCCCAATGGAAAGGTGAGTCCATCATCCTTGTATCTTTGGGTTTCGAAAGCCAGGAGTGGGGTGTGTGTGTGTGTGTGTGTGTGTCAAAAGCCTTTTTTTCAAGTGTGTCCTGTCAAAATTCGAGGGCCCCTTTTGTGGCCATGATGTGACAGTGTCTGAATGTGCTGTGAAATGTGTGCACGAGGCTTAGTGAAGGGAATGCGGAAGTAAGTCACCTGGCCAATAAGGCATTTTTAAACCGCAAAATGTACAGTGCTTGTCCCACAATAGGGAACTTTGCTCTTCATTTTATGCTACCCAAGTGTCTGCTAGATGGTTCTTGGAAGACCTGGGAAGCAATGGCCCCTGCCTCACACTGCAACATTCAGATCTGGATACAGTCTTGCCAGCCCCGGGTGTTCAAGTCTCATGAGTTGGGTCCAAAAAAATCTTGAGATTGGTGTAAAAATAATGAGGGTTTTTTAAATAATGAATTTTGGGTTCTTTTTTATTTGCCTTTGGTTTCTGAGCTATAAGGGGGTTTGTGATGGGTTCCCCCCCTCGGGGTGCTGCCTGGAACTGGGGTACCACTGAGCCCCCTGACCCACCAGCCTGGGCTTCCACTCACCCTGTAATACTGTGACAAGCTGCAGACACGCTCCTGGTCTCACACTTTCACCAGCACACAGGTAGGGACACACCCAGCTGCAGCTACACACACAGGTGCTGAGATCAGCTCTGCATGGGAAGGCTCAGCTAAGGCACCTCCCAGTTCCTAAGGCACCCCCCCCCCCCGAAGTGTAAACCCAAAATTATACCGTCTTGCACTTCACAGGAAACTGTACGGCATAAGCTCATGAAAGTCACCTCCTCCCTCAATGTGGAGAGAGAGATGCAACAGTGTTCTGCCCCCCAGTTATGATTTCCACCCACTGGTTTTAGACAAAACAAAAACAAGTTTATTAACTACAAAAGATAGATTTTAAGTGATTATAAGGGATAGCAAACAGATCAAAGCGGATTACCTAGCAAATAAACAGAATGCAATTTAAACTTAATATACTAAATAGGTAGGATATAAAGTAACGAATTCTCACCCTGAGTGTTAACAGGCTGGCAGATTCTTAAGGCACAAGCTGCCTTGGCTTTCCCAGGTTTTCATACTCAGGCTAGCAATCCCTTAGCCTGGGACCAGTACTCCCCCCTGGTCAGTCTTTATTCCTCAGGTGTTTCCAGGTGTGGTGTTGTAGGGAGAATGAGGTACCATCATGATGTCATTGTCCCCCTTTTATATCTCCTTCCCACTGGCTGGAAAGCTCTGTTGCTGTGGCCTGGGTCAAACAGTTCCTATTGTGCAGTGCTATCTCTGAGAGGTTTCTATTGTACACAGTTCCTGAGGTAATCCTTGTGCTTCTGTGAATTTCCTCAGTAAGCCATTAACATTGTTTGGCCTTTTTACTGTTGCGCCGGAAAGGCTGCTTGTGGGTGTTTTCAACCTCACAGTATGTTTCCATAACACTTACATAGCCGAACTTCAAAACGTCACATACGACGATAGCACATACAATCCAATGAGATATTAATGTCTAGCAGATCAAGACTTTTAGAATGACACCTCACAAGGCAGACTTTGTATAAAACATATCCTAATTACATGACTGGTGAATATTGGGGTGCCTGGGTGTCACAGGGTGCTTGGGTCATGTTTTCAAGCTCTTCTCTGCAGCCAAAGGGGAAGAAACTTGTTTTAAAAAAAGAATGAGCTGAAATTGTCATGCAATCCCATGAATCCAGGAATGTCATAACTCAAGATAAAATTGTAAGTCGGCAAACAGTCAAAGTTCAGGAGTGTCTAGAGCAGGGGATTTGTTTTGGCCTAATGTAAAGCACCATCAATCTGCAAAATGAAAATCTGGCTTTTAATTCACATCCAGGGCTTTGTTAAAGCTCCATCTCTGTTCAGCCGCAAATGAATCAGGGAACAGATCTGTTCCCCTGCAGTTGACAGGGGATTAAGAAACTTCTCTGTAGCTCCCTGGGCGGTTTCCCTGTCCTAAAAAGGCGCATTCTTGCTGAGAGTGGAGACTTGCAAAGTGAGACCAGCTGGGTCTGTTTGTCAGTCAGTTACCCAGAATTCTGCAGGGAGGATGACATGGCATCTGATTGGTCAATCCAGGATTGAGGTTTTATCTACCATTGGGAGGAAGAGTGTTTACCTTGCTTGAAAATGAAACAAACTGTAGATTTGCCTCTCCCTGGTGGTGAGATGATCTCA
This sequence comes from Trachemys scripta elegans, assembly GCF_013100865.1. Lineage (NCBI taxonomy): Eukaryota > Metazoa > Chordata > Testudines > Emydidae > Trachemys > Trachemys scripta. The sequence goes on along the minus strand of NC_048298.1, from coordinate 345,784,731 downwards.
CTTTGCTGGGAAAATTAGGAAATCTGAAATGAAACTCGAAACAGCAAGCGGGCCCACTAGACTAGGTTTTGGGATGAATGGATTAGTGTGTATCAGTACCACTTCCCCCTGCTGGATGGAATTAAGACTGCTCTGTGTGTCATAAGAACCGTACTGCTCATGGAGACTTTCCCCAAGGTCGGGGGCCTGTGCTAGTGGAGCTGGAGGGTCTCTGTCCTCGTCGCAGTGACACTGTGGCCTTTGAGCAGACTTGGTGCCCATCCTACATGCTGCTAATACCACAGGTTTGTCACAGTGTTTTGCAGCAGGCTGCTCAGTTAAGGAACCTGTTTGTCGCAAAAAGAGATTAAAATGCTGGATGTAAGGGGAGAAATCTGTTGGTGATTGAGAAGGGGACTTATTAGTAAACTGGGACAGGAGGGTGGGAGGAAGCCATTGCACATGTGACTGGTCAGCTTGCCCCCAGCTGGGCTTAAAAGGGCAGCTGGAGCCTAGAGGGAAGAGACATGATGAGTCAGAGCCGCCTGAGAGCACAGACTGGAGGGGCAAGGAAAGGGGCAGGTGAGAGCTGTCTGGGAGACAGACTGCAGGGAACATTAGGATGTAAGAATGGCCATCCTAGGTCAGACCAAAGGTCCACTTAGCCCAGTATCCTGTCTTCTGACAGTGGCCAGTGCCAGGTATCCCAGAGGGAATGAACAGAACCGGTCATCACCAAGTGATCCATCCCCTGTCGTCCAGTCCCAGCTTCTGGTAACAGAGGCTAGGGACACCATCCCTGCCCATCCTGGCTAGTAGCCATTGATGGACCTACCCTCCTTGAATTTATCTAGTTCTTTTTTGAACCCTGTTATAGTTTTGGCCTTCACAACATCCTCTGTCAAGGAGTTCCATGGGTTGACTGTGCGTTGTCTGAAGAAATACTTCCTTTGGTTTATTTTTAAACCTGCTGCCTATTAATTTCATTGGGTGACCCTGGAGTAAATAACACAGGAGGCTGCAACGGGCTGAGTTGTTGGAATCTAAGTAGAAGCGACATGAGACTGGTTACTGTCAGGTGGTGGCCTGAAGAGGTGGCTGAGCAGAAATCTCACCTCTCAGTGCTAAGGATGAATATTTGGGCACCATGAATTAGGGTTATTTGGACTATAGAACAAGGGCAGAACAGAACTAGGAACCGAGTGTTGGGGGATTCATGGGTGAGGGAAATGGACAGTCATGGGACCTCTATATATTTTATGGTGTGAATCGGGCGAGTGGTTGTACCAGGAAGATTTTATGGACTATTGAACCTATAAATGAATAAATTACATCTGGGGGCAGGCCTTGGTATCGGACAGTGAGAGACTGTACTTGTTTTAATGGCTGGCCCAAAGGGAAACGGGGGCAGATGCACTTACTTCATGGCTTGCTGCCAGTGGGTGCTCTACGACAACAAGTTGATATAATAGATATGGACGAGGCTCCGGAGCCTTCTCCTCTGACTGAGCCAGTTCATCACAACAGCTCTGGGTCAGTAACAGCTTCACAGCAGCTATGAGAGCAACATTAGCCCTGAGACCAGAACTCAAGTTCAGTTCCCAGCCCTGCCCCTGTTTTGCTGGGTAGCCTTGCTGGTCACTTTCTCTCTGGGTGTCTCTCTTCCCCCTCCTGCTGATTGTCTGTTTAGCTTGTAAGCCCTGTTTCTCCCTATGCATTTACAACCCCTTGTGCAATGGGGCCACGGTTGAGGCCCCTGTGCAGCACGGTACTACAAATATAATACGTTCGCCTGGGGGAATTCTGCACTACTGGGCATGCACATAATTAATGAGCCATTCATATTTTTAATTTTTTGCGCAGAAGAAAGCTTCTGCTGGAATGTTGCTGCAGTTCTGCCTCTTGCCCACCAGACGGTGCTGTGGCGCTAGAACAGAGCAGCAGCTCACAGCCAGCTAGGAAAGAGAAAGAGCCTACCTTCTTCGCAGCACCTCTCAGGCCAGGTCAGGAGACAGGGCTATGGGAAGACAGACAGCTGGGGGTCTGGGGCTCATAAGGGCTGGTGGGGGGAGGACAGACTGGGGCAGGGGCTTAATGGGAGTGGAGGTGCAGGGCCACATGGGAATGGGGGAGTAGGTGTCTGAGTGGGGGTGGAGGGACACATGGGGACAGGGCAGATGTGTCTGACTGAGTGGGAGAAGCTGGGGTCAGCCAGGGTCTGATGGGGGAAGATCCCTAACAGTCCTTCCCTGCGCCCCCCGCCCCCCAAAAAAACCCTGTTCAATACTTTTCCCACCCATACCCAACAACCTTCCAAGTTCATACCCAGGCTCCTTCACAGTAATTACTTTCCTCTCCCTCAGCTCCTCCGTTACCCCGGACTCCCCCCAACCTTTGCACTGCTTCTGAGGGGTGTGGGAAATACGGTTCCAGATTGTAGTTTAAATGAATTATTACTCAGAGTTCTGTATTAATATGCCTAGTAAAGAATCTATTTGTCAAAAAAAAAATTTCCTGAATCTTTTTTGTTGTCTGTATTGTTACAGACACATTTGCTGACAGGTATTGTGAAATAAATCACCCAAAATAACTGAAACTGGTGTGATTATATTGTGTTATTTTGACACATAAAATATGCAGAATTTGAAAAATTGTATGCAGAATTTAAATTTTTTGTTGCAGCATTTTAAATGTTTTGGCGCAGAATTCCCCCAGGAATGACTATACATTTTTGAGGGGTGTGTCTGTACAGAAACTATTAGCCGCTTGGCCTGAAAGTCAGAAGTTTCATGTATTTGCTAACTCAGAAATGGCCTGGGCGATCTGCTGAGCAGAAATCTCACCTCTCAGTGCTAAGGATGAGTATTTGAGCCCCATGAATTAGGGTTATTTCGACAAAGTCAGAAGGGAGCAACTGAAGGGCTTCGAATGGAATGGATGTTGCATCCTTCAATATGGAGCCAACTCTCTTAGGTGCAGAGCCAATGGAACATTGAGAGACTGGATCGTAAGGAAATGTGCTTCCACTTACGTTACATTTGCGCCCATGCGGAGAACCAGTGGAGCATTTTGAGCAGAGAGTAGAAAACCTGTGATCGTATTGTCAAATCCAGGGAGTGCGCATGCAGCACATTTTACACTCTCATAACTTGGCCAAATGAAAATGATATTTTCTCCAGACCACGTCTGCAATGGAAGGACCATGCCTCTGCTAAATTTCAAGCTTTGTCTGTGTCCTACTGAGGTGCTAGAACTATGCAAACGTTCTCCTTATACGGGTCAAAGAGCATACTCTGCTTTCTTTGTCCTCAAAAACCAGCGCCCCCCTTTTGCTCAACTGTTTCAAAGCACTGTAAGGGGACATCTACACAGCAAAACAAAACAAAAAAAGAGAGACGCCGCAGCGAATGTCAGCACAGATCAGCTGACTTGGGCTTGTGGAGCTACCAAAAGCAGTGTAGATGTTCGGGCCCGGGCTGGAACCTGGGTTCTGAAACCCAGCAAGCGGGGAGGATCTCCGAATCCAGGCTTCAGCCCGAGCCCGGATGTGTATGTTGCTACTGCTAGCCCCGCAGCGCCGGCGCCTCTAGGACGTGCTGCTGTGGGGCTGGTTTTGCTGTGTAGACATACCCTTAGATGGGAGCACAGCAAATTTCAGCCCCATACATCCAAGTTTGACAAAGTTAGAAGTAGAGCAGATGAGGGGAGAAAAGGAAAAAAATTATGACACCCCCCCCCGCCCCTCCCACACACAATTTCCCTCCCACCTTTTTTAGGTTGAAATTTATCGCCTTTGGAAAAAATTGAGATTTTTTTCCCATTTCAGAACATTTCAACCAGGTTTGGAATTGGGTGAAAAACGAGGTGGGAAATGTCATCAAAGCATTTTTCAGGTTTATTTTTTTTAAATTTAAACATTTTATAATTTTCATAAAAAGCCGGCTCTGGGTGAGACACGTCTGAAAAGAGCCCTTGAGAATGGAGATATCCAGGCAATCTTAACAAGAGGTGTTGCTTTGCATTCCGCCAGCACCAGACCTCATGTGTCCACTCCCCACCACCCAAACATAAGTCTTTTAATATTAAAAAAAATAAAGCCTTTGAAGAGACAGGCCTATGTGCACCCCCTTTTCCCAAAGGATTCCCTGTCTCCCGATGAGATTATTCCCCATCCCCATCAAACCAAAACCGAAATCTGACGGCCAGCAAAGCTCTGCGTACCCATTGACACGCTAGCAGTGATCTGTTTCCTGTCCTGCGATTCTCTGCCCCTGCATTCAGGCACTTATAAGGGGTCAGATTCCCCTTTGTGACAGATTTAACTCCATTGGGTGGCATGGGAGTGAACTTCGGATTTGCACCGGTGTAAGTGAGCGGAGAATCGGGCCCAATCTTTATAGCAATCCAAATAAAGAACACAAAGCTAGAAGATGCCCTTGCTCTGCAGTTGTAAGAGAGGCCTCTAGTTGAAATAGTTACTCCTATTCATTGCACACCAGTTGGTTAATGAAGTCCTATTTATTGTGACTACGTAGTCGTTACTCAGTTGTCTGGTCACACTACATCGGACTGCAATAGCCCATAGTACAACTGTTACACCAAACTTAAAGGATACCCTTAGACTCCAAAGGTTAGATTTCTTCCAGTCCTCGGCATAGGTCAGATTTTCAAAAGGGCTCAGATCCCATAGAGGAGCCTAAAGAAGGGTAGATTCTCGGCACCCAGCAGCTCCCTGTGTGACACCGATAAGCAGTTTCAAAAGAGCATCCAATGGGCTGAGCTGCTGCAAATCAGTCCCCTAAATGGCCCCTAATGGAAAGTGGGACCCTTTGTCATTTTGAACTTCACTGTTGTGGCCTGAGAAACTGGTATAAGAGGGCTGGAGCCATCCCAGGGTGTCCGAATAACTGTGACTGCCTTTGATACTGTGCCTTTCATCCAGATAGCCCAAAGCACATGAAAAATGTACAGGTACTCTCTAACTTTCTACTTGCACAGGAATGCAGCCATCTCTGGGGTGGAACACAGCATCTGCTTAACAGCACACAGTGACACTACTCAATAGTTTAGGATAGAGGGCATGATTCTCAGTCACAACAAGGACTCTTCAGGCCTTGACTGGCAGTGTAAAAGACTCTTCTAGCAGTGTAAAAGAGCCTTAGACTGGGTGGAAATAACCCCCTGAGAATCTCTCATGTGCTTGAGTCCTTCCTGGCCAGTGCAGAGCTAGTGTGGCCAGAGTGCACTGCAGAACAGCTATTCTCTGCTTACTAGGGCCAACAGGTGAGACTATGGAAAGCACAGTGTGAATTAGAGCAGCCCTGAGACTGCTCTAGCTTATGCTAGGGGCTGGGAAAACCCTTTCGTGACCCCAGAATACAGGGAGCACAAAGTATCAGAGGGGTAGCCGTGTTAGTCTGGATCTGTAAAAAGCGACAAAGAGTCCTGTGGCACCTTATAGACTAACAGACGTATAGGAGCATAAGCTTTCGTGGGTGAATACCCACTTCGTCAGATGAATGTGGGGAGCGCAAAGGTAATTTAAAGCAACCTCCAACCCCGTTGCCTTGATCCCAAGCCCAGATGCAGTGACTCGGCAGAAATGTGCAGAAGAGGGAAGAGAGCTACTGGCTGAGTCGCCAGCCCCACTCCCTGAAGCGCCTTGGATTCAGGGGCAGGACTGCTGCCCAAGTGCCCCCCGCGCCTGGCCCTGCTTAGCTGAGGAGATCATGACCCAGTGGTAAAGAGACCAAGAAGGGAGAAGTGTGGAGTGAAGGGAACACAGGGAGGGGTGGGGAGGAGATCCAGAGTGAGGAAGAAGGGGGGGTATGCGGGGTTGGATAAGCACCATTCCTTCTTGCTGCCCCCTGGGCCTGCAGTCTCCCAGCAGTCCTGGCTACAAGGGAGAGTCAATGCAATTGCTCAGATGGTGCAAGCTAAGCCTTAAAAAGGGCTTGCCCTGCAGGGAGAGGGTTGAAAGCTGACAAGGGTCTCTTGAGCGCCCTCTGCTGCTAGTCAAGGAGTCCCACTCGGTCACATGGCTGTGAAATGTGGCGCAAGGGGTCTGCGCAGAGAGAGCCTAGGGGTGGCAAGGGGAGACTCCAGGTGGCTGACATATTTCAGCCGTGAGGCTAGGACGTGCAGGGACAGGCAGGGAGCGGGGAGAAGAGCCCCCCACGAGTGTGGATGAGAGGGTGCTTGTGTGGGGGTGGGGAGAAGCTGCACAAGGCATTGAGAGTGTAAGGATCTACCTGAATAAGCTCATAGCAGCTGGTAACAATGCTAGATACATCCATCATAGTCTTTTCTCTGGGGATCTAAGTGGTAACCCGGGGAAGGACAATGCTAGCAGTGTGACCTGGCCACTAAGGGACCCGCAAAGAGTGATTTTGAGCCAGCAGGTGCGTGGGTGAGAATTTCGCTCCAGAAGCTGGAAGGAATCCCCGAGGGGCTGGACTCTTGGTGATTCGACGCCCAGATCTGAGTGATTGCTTATTAGCTGTGTACAGTGCAAATATTTCCACCCTTCTCCTAAACTGCTCAACCAGCAAAGGCCTCCCAAGTGCTGATTTCTGACGTCAGAGAGCCCCTGTGCAACCGAAATGCTGCTCCCCTTTCCGCTCACCCGAGACGTTGGTGCAGAGAAAATCAAAGCTGACGTTTGAATAGCTGCTGGGCTTGGAAGCTTTAAAGCAATTCAGAGAAATAGATTTAAAAAAAAAAAAACGTTTCTGCAAATGCCACAAACACCTAAGCAAAGTAGAGCTTTCCATCCAGAGACCTCCAAGTGCTTTACAAAGAGGGAGGAGGGGGAAGTCTCATTTATTGCTATTTTAGTGGAGGGCAGCGAGGCACAGGCAGATTAAAGGACTTGCCCATGGTCACTCACCAAGTCAGTAGCAGAGCCAAGGATTCATAGCATTTAAGGCCAGAAGGGAACATTAAATCATCTAGTCTGACCTAATGTACAACACGGGCCATTAAATTTCTTGGGGCTCTATTTTTAATTGGACCATGCCCCCCCCCCCCCGGCCCAGCATGATGCAAAGCAGCCTCACCCACCCCCGCGCTGCTCTCTAATCCCTCCCTCCATGAGATTGGCTGCTTTGGAGACCATTTCGTTCTGACAAGCCGTGGAGCAGACTCTAGGCCAGGGGTTCTCACAGCAAATTTGTAGTGACCTCAGAGTGCGGCCACCAACTCTTGCTGTGGGCCGCCTTGATGATTTTCCCTAAAATACTTACTTAACCGTAGGATAATGAAATACGTCTGCACGTCCAAGTGCCGACCTGTCTCTGTCCCTGCAGCCCTTCAGGGAGAGCCCGCCCCGGGGAAGGTGGCTCGAGAAGTCAACCTCTGCCTGTGGAGTTCCAGGCTCTCTAGGCCTCGGTCGGGCAGGCGCGAGGGAACTGCCCAGGGAAGGGGAGCGCCCCGGCGACCGAATGCCACAGCTGCCGCCACTGACAAGAGCTGCCTCAGGCACCGCGCACGCTGGCCCCATGTGTCTCCAGCGACGCTGCCGGAGCCCCTGAGGAGGCTGCGTGGTGCAGGGCGCCCATCCCTGCTGGCAGCACCAGTGCAAACACCAAGGCGGCGCATCTCGCTGCCCTTGGTAACAGCGATTCAGCAGCAACAGCTGGGCGCTGCAGGAAGGGCCCCCGTTTTCCAGGAGAGGAGACTGAGGGCAAGGAGGGGGGGTGACACCAGCTGTTTGGGGGGGTGGCTGAACCTTTAAACTGTACCCCCAAATCGCAACATATAATGGCCGCATTTGGAAACACGGCTCTAGGCCTTAGTTAAGGGGCCTCACCTAAAACATCTTCAATGGAGGGCTTGTTCACGCCTCAGCTTGGGAAAGGTGCAAATCTAGCTCTGCGGATGCTTCCATGCTGCTGGGTTATTGTTAGCAGCGGGCGCTCAGACTCTGGGCGGGCACTGGGGACCAGGCCCCGAGAGGGCTGGAAAACCCAAGGCAGCGGCTGATTGGGACACGGCTGCTTTGCATAGCGAGGTGGAGGCCATGAATACTCATACCTGGGCGTGCTCCACCGGGATGGGCTCTGTGCAGAGCGGCTGTATTCACTAGTGGGCGTTTGTAGCCATGTAGCGTAACTGCAGAGAAGTCACAGCCACTGCTTTGCAAGGAGTGGGGGCAAGAGCTCCAAATGCCCAGAAATCGAGGCGGCACAAAAAAGCGACTGCCGGGGTAACGAATCCAGGAGTTGGACAGAAGCTTGTTTGCTGAATGTCTCTGTGCGTACAGCTGGCCGGTGAGTCATCCTGCCGGCTCGCCAGCGCCAGCGCTCTAAATGTGATTGAGATGGAAGTTTATTCAATAAGCTAATCGGATGAATCTTGGGGTCGGAGAGCTAATGAGTTGCATCTGGACTTCCAGGGGCGGTGCGGGCGAATTCCAATCTGATTTGTTCTGACGGCCAATCAGACATCTGAGCCGGGGCGGCAGGCAAGGCGGGGGATGTGCGTTCTCATGGATAATGAAGAGGTAGGCCTGAATGCCGGGGAAACAAAATGTAGGGGCCAATCCAGCCCTGATGTGACCTATTGACTGCGGTGAATCATAGAATATCAGAGTTGGAAGGGACCTCAAGAGGTCATCTAGTCCAACCCCCTGCTCAAAGCAGGACCAATTCCCAGCTAAATTCAGGGGTTAATGTGATCCTTACGTTGGTTCTTGTTGAGGAACAGATTCTTCTCTCTGTTAAACCAAAGAAACTCCAGTGATTTCCACTGGGATGCCCTAGATTTACATCTCTGTAAACGAGAGAACCATTTGACCCACACTGACTAGTGGCCCCTAACAGATCTAATACGTTAGACGCAGAGGAATGTTGGCTGGTAGTTGGAGCAAAAGACTAAGGGATTCCTGGCTTCTATTCCTAGCTCCGTTGCTGATATTAGTAAAGTCACTTAGCCGCTCCGTGCCTCAGTTTCCCTTCTGGAACATGGGGATGACAGCATGTCCTCCTGGGGGGGTTGTGGGGCTTATTTAATGTTTGCAAAATGCTCTGGGATCCTGGGGCTAAGGGTGCCGTAGAAAAGCAAATAACGCCACTAATATACTGGTAGCACCGCGACTATATGAGGCAGCCCCGGGGCAGGAATAAGCCACCTGGACATGGCTGAAGCAGTGCACCCATGAAAACAGTCAACCTGCACTCGGTCGTTCTACGGCGGGAGCCCGTGCCCCATAAAACGCAGAATGATTTCCAGCAGGGTGGCCGATGAAGGTCCTTAGCCCACTGTGAAGTGTCTGGATTGTCTGTCCTATCACCAGAGCCCCCATCACTGAAAGTTCTGGGCACTCTGGTGAGGATGTAGCCCTTCCCGTGAGTGATGCGCTATGGCCAACGAGTTCCTTTTCAAACCAGCTCCTGAAATGAATAAGCCAGCAGATCTGGAGCCAGGGATGGGCTTCCTGGTGTCGCCCCCTGGCCAGTGTGTTATGAATGCCCCTCTGTGCCCAGCCCTCAGAGGAGACGAGTCAGATACAGCGTGGGGAGCTGGACCGGCCGGGAAGAGGCAATGAGGATAGGAACAGAGATGGACTGGAGGGAGTGGCGTGTGTGCACAGCACTGCTGAGAACGGGGACGGATTTGTAGAACCCTGCAAATCTGCGGATATCTGCTTTATATATGCAGACCACGCTTACGGGTTGCAGGTCGGATGTGGATACAGATTTTGTATCCATGCAGGGCACTCCAGATTTGCAGGCATAGAGTAGCTAGGATCGGGGAATTTCAGGGCCAAAGTTTATTTATGTTTAGCCATAGATTAATATTTGGTAAGGGCTCCCCCTAGAGGGTGAAATTCACCCTGTGCAGAGGGCTAGCCCAAAGCCTACGCACCATTTAGGATCCTCCTAACTGGTCTGTACCACAGCAACCATCTCCAACTTGCCACTGTGAATGTCTAGAGCACGCTCTTAGAAGACAGGTTTCAGAGTGGGAGCCGTGTTAGTCTGTATCAGCAAAAACAACGAGGAGTCCTTGTGGCACCTTAGAGACTCACAAATTTATTTGGGCATAAGCTTTCGTGGGCTAAAACCCACTTCATCAGATGCATGGAGTGAAAAATACAGGAGCAGGTATAAATACATGAAAGGATGGGAGTGCTTTACCAAGTGTGAGGTCAGTCTAATGAGATAAATCAATTAGGATACCAAGGGAGGAAAAATAACTATTGAAGTGGTAAGAGAGTGGCCCATTACAGACAGTTGACAAGAAGGTATAAGTAAAAGTAGGGAGAAATTAGTATTGGGGAAATTAGGTTTAGGTTTTGTAATGACCCAACCACTCCCAGTCTTAGAAGAGGCATTTTTACGGCTTTTCTATAGGAAAGCTGCCGGCATTGCTGCTTTCAGCATATAACACACACACCTGCCGCTCCACCCTCCCCAAGAGCCGGAGCATCTGGAGAAATTCTCTGTGCATTAAACTCATGCTGTCACGGAGGAAGTGTCTGCAAGGACTGGCTTTGGTTTCTTGCGAAGAGCGGGCCATGGGCAGATGCATCCGTTGGCACTGACGGCTCTAGCCAGCATCAGTCATCCAAGGACAGGATCGGCTGTTACGCTGACGCTTAGAAATGACACTTATCAGATGGAGTTGCTCTCTGAATGCGCCGTGGCGTGAGCTCTCATAGTTATTGGAAGCCTATAACTGGATCTGGGCATTGTACTCTGATCTGGCTCTGCTTCTGTGCTGCTGGACAATGACGGCAGACCCTGCATACGCATAATACCGGGCTCTTAGACGGCGCTTTTCAGCCATAGATTTTAAAGAGAGGATACCATATCACAGCCTCAAATTGCCTCAGTTTCCCTTCCCGTACAATGAGGACAATGGTGCTTATCCTGCTTTAAAACTTAGGGTTGAATATCAGGTCAGCCACATGGGAAGTGGGTGAACCCACTCAGCCTGACCCCCAAGCTGCCCTGGCTGCCCCAGCCCATTGACCAGCCCCCTGGCTTTAGGGGAGAGGGGGAGTAAGTGCAGGGCCTCAGGGTGGGGCACAGTCTGTCCTACAATCCCCACTGCCCGTCTAGCAGTAGACCTAGGAATAGAACCCAGGTCTTCTGACTCCTAGGCCAGGGCCCACTAGACCACACTATCTTCATCCCCCAAAATAGCCACGATTTTACCTGCTACACCCTCTTTTAGCCTAAAGGCCCCCAAAGGGGTTCAGCTACAGAGCCAAATCCGGACATCTTAATCAGCTTCTCCGGGGCTAGTCTGGCTTGGCGCCAATGTTGCTAAATCAAAATCTGCCTCACATACTCCCTTAAGCCACAGGTTCAAAGCCAGAGAGCAACATCTTGGTCCCCTCCTCCTGGTGAGGGAGATGAATGGAGCGCCGTGCAGTTTACTATGGGTGGGTCTTACTGGGCGAGACCTTAAAAATGAAAGTCTGGCCTGCTCTCTATTATTCAGTGATGTTTCTATCAGGGTAGCGTCCAGAGGCACCACCTAGATTCAGGGCCCAGTTGTGCTAGGCGCTGCATGTAGACATCAAATGACAGTCCTGCTCTAAGGGGTTTCTTGTCTAAGAGGCACGCTCTATAACCAGTTTTCCTTTGCTCGTTTTCATCCCACCTAGTTACGACCCTTTGGGTCCCCCTGTAGAATTCTTCCCCCTCATTATTTCCCAGCAGGTGAGGACTTCAAATGGATTGATTAGCTCTGACCTGGGCACTGTGGTATAATAGCTGGTGTTGGTGTGAGCACACTGCCCTCTGTGGGGCAAAGCGTCAGAGCAGCTCACAAGATGTGGGAGCGATCGTGTCGCCCGCTAGTGGACGCAGCTTAATACACTTGCTGCAGATTGAAAGCTGCCTCCGTTCCTCGGCGGGCTGTACTTTTGGAGCAGAAAGTCTTGCAGGTCATTGCCGGTTTGGTGCGGAGCATAAGGTGTGACCACAATTCTTGGTGTGGCTGTAGATGCTGTTACACCAGCTCAGAGCCAGGCAGCTTAGCGTCTCTGCCTGCCGCACAATCTGGACTCAATACAGCCAGCCTGGGGTCTCTTAAAGGGACAATAGCACGGCCACTGTGGCTACCCTTCACTAGTGTAACGTAGTATCTCAGTGTGCATCAATTCTCCCTCGAGTGGCCAGTCCGCTAGGAGAGAACAGCCTACTGCTGCTACTAGCTAAAGGAAATGCTCCTGTAACTCACGTGGCAGAGGCCTGTGCTGTGCATCTGCAGGTTGCGGAACTGACTCCTCCTGGCTGTTTGACTAGCTCCTGGAGAAGCCCTTTCCTTCGTTGGACAGTGAAACGCTTTCCCCAGGCTGTTTCTGCCCCAGTGCTGTGTCGCTAGCCCTTGGAGCTGTACCGCGAGTGGACAGGGACCCTCGACTGGCTTGGGTCTGATCCTGAATACGCTGGGGGGGTGGGGGGAAGCAAGTTCTTTGAAATACTGACATCTGCAAATCTGGGGACTCGAGATGAAAGCCAGGACACAGCAGCCTTTATTCCCTCATCATGGATGACGTTCATTTCAGCGCTGAATACCGGCTGCTGGGAACCCTGCTGGTTTGCTTTCTCCACACAGAATGCAGTGGTGTTTAATTGCCTGCAGCTCTCAGCACCTCGGTGCGTCTCTCCGCCGAGCGGCATCCTCTTTGCTTACCAGACAATGGCTCGGCTGGCACCTCCGGCAGGCATATAACAGCCGGGGCTCATTTTTGCTCGGCGGAGGACAAAGCCCTCGGCTTGCTTGTTTATCTCGCCCTGTGCAGGGCATCAGATGTGTGGCTTGAGCAGTGCTCTGGGAGAGATTGCGCTCTTTGTTCCTGGTTCCACCGGGCTCGGCTGGAGATAAGCACGGCACAAGAGGCGCTTTGGCAAGGCCTCCAGATAAACAGCGACGTTTCGAGTTAATTCCCGGCAGGTGGAAGATGCCACATCAACAGCCTTGAAGGATGAAGTCGTCTGTATCTACAGAGCAGGCAAAGCCTACAGCCTACTTCACCCAGTGTCAGCCCCTGCCCTGTCTCGCTGGCCCCACTCCTGGGGTCTGTTCCAGACGCTGGGGAACATCCAACACCCCTACGTCCAGGCTCTAGTTCATTAAACTAACTCAGTTCAATAAACCGAAGGCTGACGTCCTGCAGCCTCTTCTGCTGTTTGATCAGAGGCCTCTGAATTTCCCCTGAAGGGCCTTTGTTTGCCGCAGGTCATGCCACGCAGGTCTTTCCTCTGGCCGGGTCACATGCCTCCTGTGGGTCTGTCTTTGACAGCACTTTGACTTCAGCAGAGCTATGTGGACTTACTCTAGTGGAGAATTTGGCCCTATATTGTTGCTTTATTTATTATTTTACCAGCGTAAGCAACCCCCTCTTGGGCTGACAGCAGCATTCGAACCCAGGACCTCCAGCACGCCAAGTGCCTTGAGTGCTTGAGTTACAGGAGCGGCAGAAACCGCTTCTACTCAGAAACCTCTTCTGTTATGTACGCTCCTTGCGTGTGTGTGCAACCGTACCATCCACGCCGTACCTATCGACTAATCGCTGTGTGATCCTGAGACCCCTGTCAGTCACAGCTCCTTCTTACGCCCATTCAGACTCCCTTATACCTCCCGGCACCCACAGGCGAGGAAGGCTTAGCTGCCGCAGCGTGCTCACCAAGGAGCTGGAAAAAGATGTACGTTAATGCAGTGGCGCCTTAGAGTTACCGTTCAGGATGCACAGCACCCTTTTCACCACCAGGGGGCCCAAATGCACTGCCCGCCAGACATGCCAAACCCGCGGGAAAAATGCAGAAATTGGGCTTGTTTTTGGCTTAATTTGCCCCAAATTTCCTGGTGCCCTACGCAGCTGCGTACTTTGCATATGAGTAAGGACGGCCCTGACTGTGCTGCCCAACAGAGGGGAGTGACTATGAAACAGCACAGTCTAGTTGTGAGAGCACAGGGCTGGGAGTCTGGAGAGCCAGGGTCTAGTCCTGGTTCTGACCTACTGTGCTCCCCGTGACTTCCCCTTTCTGTGCCTCAATTTCCCCCTGCATCGTCTTGTCTATTTAGCTACTCCCTCCCCTGAAGAGTTGACACTACCTTACTATGTGTAGGCCCAGTGCTTAGCACCATGGGGGCCTGATCTCAGCTGAGCTTTGGGTGAGGGATAGCTCAGTGGTTTGAGCCTTGGCCTCCTAAACCCAGGGTTGTGAGTTCAATCCTTGAGGGGGCCATTTAGGAATCTGGGGTAAAAATCTGTCTGGGGATTGGGCCTGCTTTGAGCAGGGGGTTGGACTAGATGACCTCCTGAGGTCCCTTCCAACCCTGATATTCTATGAGTTCCTATTGCAATGAGGTAGTGGTCATCAAATATGGTGCTTGGATTGGCACAGAGCAAGGGTGTGGTACCTTTAGCAGCCCCGAGGAAAGGCAGTTTGATTTCCTACCCCCCTCCCCACTGCCTTCACAGAGAAAGCACACGTTTAAAGCGGATGCAATCAGTGTGAAATACGATTGGAGCTGTGTTGCTGGAATTGGTGTAACCCAGGGCTTAGCTGGAACTGACTTAACAACTGCAGGGAGCATGAGCTCACCCCGCACGCCAGCTGTAAGCCTTGGAAACAAGGATGCTGCGAGGCTCAAAGACAGACTTGACCGAGCGATTTAATGGGCGCTTTGCTACAGAATGTCCCATACGTGGATGCTGCTGCAGACAGGAACAAATATTTTAGGGGGGCTACATGGGGAGAATTAGATGCATCTTGGGGCCTAGATACCTCGGGCTGGCTGCAGATGGAGCCAGCTTTTAGCCTCTTTATGAACCTCTGAGCTGCTGAGTCATAACGTCGGTATCTTCTCAGCTAAAGCAGGAATGGGAGTGCCTAGAAAGGCAGCGTGGGCTTGTGGCTAGGGTGTCGTACTGGGAGATCTCAGTTCTGCCCCTGACCCCACTCTGGGACCTTGGCCAAGTGCCTCGGTTTCCCCAGCTGTACAATGGGACTGCTGCTACTTGCCCACTGCTGCGGTGGCGTTGAGAGCTCTGTCGGGTGCTACAGAGAAGAGCTGGGGGTATGACATGGGTCTGTAAGGCAGAGACCATCTCTTGCTGTGAATGTACAGTGCTCTTGATCAAGATGCTACTATCATGCACATAATAGTAACATTGAATCTCAGCTGTCCGTCTCCTGGGAAATGTATCCCCCATCCACTCATCTACCCCCCATCCTGCCACTCAGAGCTCCGTGTGGGAGAGAATGAGGCCGTGTAGCTGCAGCGCCCCCAGTGGACATCAGCTGGATCAGCAGTGCTCAAAGACGCCGCGCTACGTCTGCCCTTCCAGAAAAGCCCAGTAGCATTTAGCAGGGTTGGATGGAGACCTGTGACCTGAACAGGGAAGGAGATCCTTTGCCCAGGTGGCTGTTGAACCAGGGATACAATGCCCACTGAAGTCAGTGGAAAGACTCCTAGGAACTTCCTTAAATCAGGGCCATAATTCTCTCTCCGAATACTGTCGCTTGACCCACAGAACCGGCAGCCGGACAGCTCGGGGCACTGCCGTCTCTTGGGCTTGCCCACCAGCGTGGAGTTTGTTCCGTAGTCTTTGCCAGCTGGGCACCAGACACGGCTCTCAGCTTGGGTCACTCCAGTGGAGAGCGGAGCAGGGCACTCTGTGTGCTATCTGCACGGCTGAGGCCTAGCTGGGTCCCTCTGGGCAAATACGTGAAGCTGGACTCTGCTGGGAGCTGGCCGTCAGCCTCTGCAGATCTCCCCGCCAGCCCTACAGCCTCCCCGGCCACTGCTGCCAGTGCTGGGCAATGGGTCCCAAGGCAGCTGGCGGAGATGCTCCATCCCGCCAGTGCCAGGCAGCTGGCTACCTGCTGCCGACAGCAAGACGCAGCTGGGGATAAAGTGCAGCTCAGAGACTAGCGTAAGGCCGCTTGAGGGCACAGCTTTAATTGGAGCCACGCTGGCAGCGAACATCGGTCCTCTTCTCTCATGGCAGAGTCGTGTGGAGCCGGCTGCTAAGGAAGCGCTTGTAATCCAGGCCAATGATCTCTTTATGCAAAGTGAGCTGGGGCAGCACCTGTAATTAAAGCAACACAGATCTGCTGGGAGACCATTAGAATTGAAACCAGCTCTGTTTTCTTCCTCCCTTCCCCTGTCTCCAGATGAACAGCTTGTCTCTCTCCCTCCTGCTTGCTTCCACTTATCCAGAGGGCAGAGCAGAGCAGGCTGGGCCTGCCGGCCGCAGGAAGCCTGATCTGAATTTCAACAGCTCATGAAGTGGTGGGGGCGTGACTCATCGCGGCAGCATCTGCAGCGCAGCGGGAACCGTGTGCATCAGTTCCCCGGGGCATGCACGGCGCATCCTCTCTGCTCCCTTCCCACCGGGGGGAGATGATGTGGGGCGCGCAGATGGCTCTGGGAACAGGAGGGCAAGCCTAGCCTTTTGGAGTCAGGTCAGCAGCCAGCCTGTCCAGGTAAACAAGGACGTGACTCAAACTGTCACCCACCCCAGACCCGTGCTGAGGTCTGTGAAGGGCCCCGGGGGCCATGTTCCAGGCTCTTCTGGCAGTGATTCCAAACTGACCCTGCCCGGGAACGTCCAGGCGCTGCCAGACGAAGCCTGTTCTCCTGTTCTCGGTCTCACGGTAGCTGACAGAGGCCCCCGCCATGATCAGGGCCCCATTGTGCTAGGCTCTGTACATGCACAGGGTGGAAGTCCCTGCCCAGAGGAGCTTCCAGTCTATATAGACAAGACAGACGACAACGTGAAGGTGATCAGAGGGGAAGTGACTTGTCCAGAATCACGCGGCTGGGCAGAGGCTGAGCTGGGAATAGAACTCAGCTCTCCTGAGTCCTGTCCAGTGTCCTAGCCACTGGCCCACACTACGTCAGCCCAAGCAGGGCTCGGGAGCCGTCCTAACATGGGCTTGTCGCCCCCGCATGGCTAAGCAGGGGGCATGTGGCTGCTGCTGCTCATTAACCTGAGCAGGCTTGCTTCACTGTCTCCCTCCCCAGCATTGTGTTACGGGGGAAACTGAGGCATGGCAGATGCCAGAGCCTCCTGGAAAGCCACTAGGCTCTTTGTTATTGCTACTGATTTTACGGGGAAGGTGCCCAGCTGCTATGGCGATGGGTGACAGAATCAAACCCTTGGTGGGAGTTGAATGCAGCACCGCCAGAACTTGCAAACCGCCGACGCTGCTCGTTCGCTGTGGCGGGGTCATTTCTTTGCATTTGCTGGAGTCCCTAACGGAATCGGAGCTCCCTTGCTCAAGGTGCGGAGCAGACCCGTAGCAAGAGCCTGCCCCTGCCTGAAACAGGCGAAACGACAAGGGCTGTAAGAAAGGGACCACTACCCTCATTTTACTAAGGGGAAACTGAGGCACCACAAGACAACAGCGCGGACCCTCAGTGGTATTTAGGTGCCTCCGTCCCAGTGGGAGTTGCAGTGTCTGCAGTGGGGGGTTTGAATCCCAGCAGTACCTACTCGTGGTTTCACTGCCGCCTTCCCGGTTCGTCTGACATGGAGACAGTCAGCTCTGTGGGGCCAGGACGTGTGTGAGCAGCACCTACCACAGCGGGGCCTGGACCCCCGCCTGCGGTTCTCAGGTGCTTCCACAATCTTAAGCGTGCAATTCACTGGGCCGTAGTCATCCAGCCCTTGCCAGGCACATATGCCTGTGCCATGCCTCAGCTCATCAGCCCTGCCTGTTACTCCGCATGGCAGTAGGACGCCCTTCCCGCTTCCTCTCCCCGCGGAGCGGAGAGCAGGTGGACTGTGCGCTGGGAGCGTGCGTAGGTGACCTCATTCTGTACCACAGAGCTGGGCACAGGCCTCCTGGCACCTCCTGTCGCGGTCACACGGCTCGTTTTATGGGCTGCTAACGATCGCATGTGTTTCTACAACCTTCTTCTTCCAAGTGTGGCTGACAAGTGGGCCCACGCGCGGCCAGGGCTCTGAAGGGAAATGGAATTAGCCAGGAGATCATATGTTCCCAGGCCAGGCTGCTCCCTTCCTTTCAATCTCATTGTCCTCGCCCCTGATGCCCTTCTGGGGCTGATTGGATTAACCCCCTGCCGCAGGGTCTGACTCTCAGGAACCAGGCACACAGCCTCTCCCCACAGAGCCCTGGGCTGGCCCTTGGACTGTCCCGCTGTACGGCTCGCTCCCCGGTATCCCTGGGGCAGCGTGGTCCTAGGGCTGGGACCTGGGGGCTAAGCGGGCGCTGGTCTCTGTTGGGAAGACTTGAGCTTGGAGGGGAGGGAGTTGACTGCAGAGAGGGGGGGATGGCTTTAGTGCGGGATGAAATTCCAGGCACCAGGGGCAGGCGAGGGGGTGAGAGCAGGAGAAGGGATGGGGTAGCAGGGACGGAGGAGGGGGCGGAGGCCTGGAGGAGGTGGTGTTGGGGCTGGCTGGGGAAGGCCGGAGGAGGGGGCGGAGGCCTGGAGGGG